>NC_068998.1:52410532-52411575 GCF_001194135.2 Octopus bimaculoides
GAGAGAGAGAGAGAACAGAGGGAGAGAGAGAGAGAGAACAGAGGGAGAGAGAGAGAGAGAGAGAGAGAGAGAGAGACGCACAAAGAGAGAGACACAAAGAGAGAGAGAGAGAAGAGAGAGAGAGAACAGAGAGACAGACAGACAAAAGACAGAGTGATGGAAGAAAAGAAAGAGAGGGAGTGGAGAGGGAGAGTGAGAGAGTTGCAGTGAGAGGGAAAAGAGATGGAGAGAAAGAGAGAGAGGTGGAGTGGAGGACAGATAGAGTGAAACAGAGAAATAGAAGTAGAGAGTTAGAGAGAGCAGGAGGGAGAGTTAGATATATATATATATAGAGAGAGAGGGAGAGAACGGGAGAGAGGAAGGAAAGAGACAGGGAGAAAGAGAGGAGGAGGAGGAGGGATAGGGAGATGTTCAGCCAAATACACACGGCCGCACTGAGACACACACATGGAGTCACCCTCAAACCCACACATCTAAAACGAAAGAAATAAAAAAGGCCCAACAATTTGTATTATAATTTATCATAATTCAATTACCTGTTTGATTTATACATTTTTACAGTTAAACGACATTACCACCACCACCACCAACACCACCATTACCACCTTCACCAACACTACTACCACCACCACCTCCAGCATCACCACACTCAACCCCGCTGCACATCACACAAACTTCCAACAACACACGAATAATGTAGGCCGAGGTAATCTCTATTCTATTCAAATGTTTCCAGTTCATGAAATGAGACGACTGGGCGTGGCTATGTAGGCACTGGCAATTAGGCGCGGCTGTTTGGACATTCAGCCTGTTTTAGCGGCAGTGCGTTTTGGCAATGGTGGCAAGCAAGCAGACACACAGACATGCAGGCGAGCGCAAAAATATAGACATATAGATAGATAGATAGATAGATAGAGAGAGAGAGAGAGAGAGAGAGAGGTGGGGGGAGTGACAGAGAAAGATGGAGAAAGACATTACACATACATACAAGCACAACTAGCCGCTCACATGCAGAGAGAGAGAGAGAGGGGGGAGAGAGAGAG
>NC_068998.1:52411776-52412631 GCF_001194135.2 Octopus bimaculoides
GGGGAGAGAGAGGGAGAGAGAGGGAGAGAGAGAGGGGGGGGAGAAAACTGAGCCGAGAGAGAACAAACGAGATACTAAAAGGAGAGAATCATTGAAATGGCTGATGTCAAATATAAGCCGACGTCGAATCAGAAGCGCCACACAGGCGGCGCCAACACGGCTGTGCTAAAATACGTCTCACCTTCCAGTTCACTTCTGGGCGAAAATCTCAGCATCACGTTAGCAGCTTATATATGATGTCTGTAGCTTTATCTGGCCACACTGGCCAGTTGTTGGCCAGCAGTGTCCAGAGACGGAACGACGGCTTTCTTCAACCATCTTGGACATCTGTGGTTGATATCCTTACCAGAGGGTTGTGTCCTTGCTCAAGGACACACGCTCCGCCCAGTCCAGGAGTCTAACTCATAGACCTCAGGCCATCGTGGGTCTTACTAGTAATTCTTCATGGATGGGCTTCCTCTCGTAGCTGGGTGAAAATTCCTGTTTCCAGAGTTCGATTCCAACGAATAGCTTTCGGTATTTTCCCATCTAAGGTTTTTGTTTCTTTTTAATTCAATAATCTACATGCTAATATAGCTTTATCTTTTTCAAATTCCATCGTACACACACACACACGCACATATACATGTATGTATGTTTGTATGTAATATACGACGGGGTTCTTTCAGTTTCCTTCTACCAAATCCACTTTCAAGGCTTTGGTCGGTCTGAAGCTATGATAGAAGACACTTGCCCAAGGTGGGGCAGAACCGGGAACAATGTGGTTGGGAAGCAAACTTGTTACCACACAGCTACGTCTACCCCACCTCTCTCTCTCTCTCTCACTGTATATATACATACATATATATATATATA
>NC_068998.1:52413014-52414582 GCF_001194135.2 Octopus bimaculoides
ATATATACATAAGGGCATAACTATACAAGAATGCTTATGAAGTATTCTTCCTTTGGCTTTCATAGTTAATCAATATTATCTAATATTTTGTAAAAAGGGATTATGTCAATATTCTTTCGCCATTGTTTATCATATGAGGTGTTGACTATTTTCAGTTTAGTTTCGGATTTAGAACTCTTTTCAAACATTCCTCATTTGCCTTTCATAATTGATCTTTTTCATCGTTTATTTTGTAAAATGGGAATACTTCACATTTTCCATTTGCACAAATATTTAGATGTTCACTGCCTTGGACATTCCAAAGAGATGAATCCCTAATACATACATACATACATGTACAAAAACACCTATGTGTTTATGTACCTGTCAGCGTTTTTTACGTAGGAAAGGCGGTGAGCTGGCAGAAGCGTTAGCACGCCGAGCGAAATGTTTAGCGGTATTTCGGTTGTCTTTTCGACCTGAGTTCAAATTCCGCCGAGGTTGACTTTATTTTTTAGGGGTCGATAAATTAAGTACCAGTTGCGTACTGGGTCGAGTTAATCGACTGGCCCCCTCCCCCAAAATTTTGCGCCTTGTGCCTAGAGTGAAAAAGAATATATATTTGTGTGTGTACATAAATGTGTATGTGTGTGTACCAATAGATTCGAGAGGATTTTATATCGTCGTTGTGGTACTCCGTCGGTTGCGACGGCGCGTGTTCCAGTTGATCGATCAACGGAACAATCTGCTCGTGAAATTGACGTGCAAGTGGCTGAGTACTCCACAGACACATGTACCCTTAATGTAGTTCTCGGGGAGATTCAGCTTGACACAGAGTGTGATAAGGCTTGCCCCTTTGAAATACAGATACAACAGAAACAAGAAGAAAGAGTGAGAGAAAATTGTGGCAAAAGAGTACAATAGGGAGTCGCTACCATCCCTTGCCGGAGCCGCGTGGAGTGTAGGTGTTTTCGCTCAATAAACATTCACAATGCCAGCTCTGCGAATCGAAACCGCGATCCTACGACCGCGAGTCCACTGCCCTAACCATTGCGCCTCCACGGATTTTACGTCGTAACTATGTGAGTATTGTTTACGACTCCCTGCAACACATACATCATCCATTCGCCCATTCACTCTCTAGCATTTCATAGATTAGTTTTTTTTATTGTTATTTTACTGTTTTTATATATCATTTCGTATCAATATAATATTACTGTACTTCTTTTTCTTTTTCTTTTTCTCTTTTCTTTTTTCTTTCCTTGGTCTGTAAATAAGACAATTGTTGTTGTTGTTGTTGTTGTTGTTTGTGGTGTTGGCGTTTGTGGTGGCGGTGGTGGTTTTACTCTTATTATTGCTCCTTATGTTTTTACTGCAGTTGTTTTGGAGGTTGTCCTACTTATTGTTGTTTTTATTTAACCCCCATATTAGCCCTGAGCACGCAGATTGCCTATGATCACGGGCAATCTAACTATGACCCTCTCGCCTAATATTTATAGACAGTGAGCTTATGTATATGTATGTGTGGTGCTTATATCTCTCTACCTATCTACCTACCTACCTACCTATCTATGTACCTGTATATATAT
>NC_068998.1:52415208-52416589 GCF_001194135.2 Octopus bimaculoides
ACAGAACAGTCTTAACACTGGCTACAAGTCATTAATCTTCGTATTAGGAGAGCTTAGTGAGGGTGAGGGAGGGAAGTGGGGGAAAGGGAGGAATTGTGTATGTGTGTGTGTGGGGGGGTGTAGTGAGAAGATAGGCGAGGCAGAGTAGGGAATGATAGGGAGGGGTGGAGAATGATAGAGAGAAAGAAAGGAAAGAAACAGACATACATGCCTATAGATAGACAGATAGATAGATAGATAGATAGATAGATAGATAGATAGATAGATAGATAGACAGACAAATAGACGGATGGACGGACGGACGGACAAACGGACTGAGGGATGGAGAGGTAGACAGTCACATAGACAGACAGACAGATGGATTGATAAATAGATAGATAGATCCGATCCAGCCCAACCCAGCAAAGATAAAATTTCTGGTAGAATGGTAAGTCGGGAGAAAGAGATCGACATATACGGTGAGGTACCAGACTGGAAAATGTGCCTCGCCATTTCCTCCCATCTCGTTTATATAAAAGGCATACAAATAGTATGTAAGTCTACACGTTGTAGATTTATAAACTTCTGTGCTAGAAAATACGATACTTGCACTCAGATACAATGACACGAACACGCACATATGTATCAAGGAGTATATTGTTTTGTGGGTTAAGTCTGAAGAAAAGCAGCTCGTACGCGTCTCTCCTTTTTTTTTTTTTTTTAGGGCTTTCAAGACAGATTGATGAAAATATCGGAATTTCCTCAAAATAGTGACCAGGTCTGAATGCTTATAAGATTGGACACAGCTCAAACCACACAAGAGCCATGTGCTAAATTAATTAGGAATGTGCTAAATTAATTAAGAAGAATTAATTCTAATATTAAAATAAAAACCAAAAGTGCAAAATGCTTGGGGAGTCGACTTCATCTTTTATCCTTCCAGGTTTGATAAAATAAGCACCAGTTGAGCATTGGAGGTCGGTTGGTGTAATCGACTTACCCCAGCCCCACTCTCCCGCCCGCAAAATTCTGGCCTTGTGCTAAAGTTTGAAACCAATATTGAAATGCAAGACTGAGTTAGGTTCAGAGAAAGATGTGGACGCAATTTACTTCGATTTAATTTCTCTCAAAAAAAAAAAAAAAAGGAAAAAACAATGCTTAGTGTGGCTCGAAGATATTTATTTCGTCGATGTCGAGTGTGATGAAAGGAAAAGTCGACCTCGGCGGCATTTGAACTCAGAACGTAAATATGGAAAAGAAAAAGCCGCTAAGCATGTCGCCCATCATGCTAACAATTCTGCCAGCTAGCAGCCTTATTTAATAACAATAATAATAATCCTTTATACTATAGGCACAAAACCCGAAATTTTGGGGAGGGGGCCAGTCGGTTAGATCGACTCCA
>NC_068998.1:52419748-52420002 GCF_001194135.2 Octopus bimaculoides
TATATATATATATATATATATGTATGTATATATATACATATATAAGCATATATATGAATATATATCAGCAAATGTGAACATTGATATATGTGTGTGCGTGTATGTGTGAGTGCTTGCGTGTGTATGTATGTATACATATGCATGCATATATATCTGTGTGTGTGTGTGTGTGTGTGTGTATGCATGCATGTATATGCATGCATATATATGTCTGCATATCTATCTATCTATCTATCTATCTATCTATCTATCTA
>NC_068998.1:52421382-52421774 GCF_001194135.2 Octopus bimaculoides
TATATATATATATATATATATATTTACGACGGACTTCTTTCAGTTTCCGTCTACCAAATCCACTCACAAAGTGTTGGTCGGCCGGAGGCTATAGTAGAAGACACTTGCTGCTGTTGCTGTTGCTGGTGCTGCTACTGCTACTATTACCACCATTGCCGCTTCTACCACTGGTACCACCAATATCAACAATTTCATAACTACTACCATCGCCATCAACCGAAACGATAACAACGACAGCAACAATAAAGAAACAACATTAGTACCAATATGAAGAACATCGACAACAACAATATCGATGCCAATAATAATCATAATAATAATAATAATAATAATAATAATAATAATAATAATAATAATAATAATAATAATAATAATAATAATAATAATAATAA
>NC_068998.1:52422881-52424138 GCF_001194135.2 Octopus bimaculoides
AAAGAGATATGGGGGGAGAGGTAGAAGGAGAAAGACAAAAGAAGGAATAGGAAAAGAAAGGAAGAAGAAAGAGAAGAAGAAGAAGAAGAAGAAGAAGAAGAAGAAGAAGAAGAAGAAGAAGAGCGAAGTAGTAGTAGTAGTAGTAGTAGTAGTAGTAGTAGTAGTAGTAGTAGTAGTAGTAGTAGTAGTAGTAGTTGAAGAAGACAGTAGAAGAAGATTATGAGGGTGGAAGAGAAAGAGAATGGAAAGAGGGCGTTTGTTATAGGAGAAATGATGAGGGTGAGCGTAGGGGAGAGGCGTGGAAATGAAAGGCAGTGGTTTGTGCGGTGGTAGCGGTGGTGGGGAGAGGAAAGAGAAAGAAAGGAAGATGAAATACAGGGAAGGGAAAAGAGGGGAGGACAAAAGCAGTTAACCACATATATACAAGTTTATGTGAGGGTTAGATTACGATAAGCATACATACATATATATATACATATATATACACATTCACATAGATACGTATATATTTACATGTGTAAATATATGTGAGTGTGTATATACGTATATGCGTATATATAAATATATATATATGTGTATATACATGTAAATATATATATATATATGTGAAAGTAAACATATATTATATATATATACATATATAAAAAAATATATATATTTATATGTGTATGTATATATATGCATGTATGTAAGCATGCATATCGTAAAATTGGATATATGTGGTTAACATATATACATGCACATATGCATAAGCATATATATATTAGCGTATGCAATACATGCATATGTATACGTATGTGTGTATGTGTGTATGTATGCATGTATATACAATCATAAATTCAATACATCACTTTTTCTCCCTCCCTCCCTCCTTAGTTCCTTCTCACTCTTCATGAATATATATATGTATGTATGTATGTATGTATGTATGTATGTATGTATGTATAAATCTGTTCAGCGAGACACTGTGAGAGAGGTACCGTAGCAGAGCGAAAGAGATAGCGTGGAAGAGAGAGGGAGAGAGAGAGAGAGAGAGAGAGGCCGAGAACTCGTTAATAATTGACTAGCAGACATCCACATACAATTACCTATCTAACACGCATGCTCACTCGCTTATATGAGCCCTTACACACATGCTCGTATGTTCACACGAACCAGCAGCGCGCACCCTGCCCATATATATATATATATACATATGCATATATACATACATATATACGTATATGTATATGTATATATATATATATATATATATAT
>NC_068998.1:52425830-52426295 GCF_001194135.2 Octopus bimaculoides
TATATATATAGGCATACACACATATATCCGAAAATATATGCACTTATTGCATATATTTGTACATAAAAACTTTTATATTATACATATATGACCACATGTTTGTATATATGTGTGTGTGTGTGTGTTTGTGTGTTTGTCTGTGTGTGTGCGTACGCGTGCATGTGAGCATGTGTGCCTATCAATTTATCCATCTATCTATCTACCTATCTATTTATCTCTCTCTATACACACACACACACACACACTCACACAAACACATATATATTGACCCTACAGGCATACACATACACACAGTTTAATCCTAACATTGAGCTCTCATTCTAAGTGGCCTGACCACGCTGCTTTTAACTTGGCACCTCCAAGAATATATAAATAATTATATACATACATGCATACATACATACATATACACACACACACACACATATATATATATATATATATATATATATATATATATATATA
>NC_068998.1:52426508-52428321 GCF_001194135.2 Octopus bimaculoides
AGAGAAGCAGATAAATAAGTTGGTTTAAGAAGTATATTTATATGTGTTTACAAAATAAAGACTACGGAAAACTCTGTATTTCGTGTTCCATGTAAATATATATATTCAATAAGCCCACTTGAGTTTATCTGACGCATATATAGACTTGCAGATATAAGGCGCAAGTGTGGCAAGAAGTTTGGTTCCCAGCAATATGGTTCTGTGTTCAGTCCCACTTCGCACGTTGGGCAGGTGTTTTTTTTTTTTTTACTATAGGAATTATTATTAACAGGTTTTGGACAATATAGTACTTAAAATTAGAAGAATTCAGAGCTAACTAAAGGGAATGATAACACGTCAGTTATAACCTGGATCAGTAGAATAAATAATGTATAGCAGAAATTTATAGATATTATAATTTATTACTCTTCAATTACTGAAGCCGTGACAGGTTGCTCACGTGTGCTGCTGGGGAATAACATGGAACCCGCACAGCGAACTGAATGGTCGATCGTTCGCAAATAAACTGACTCTCCTCCCAGTCTCAGCTGGTGAGGAATCCTAATAAGACATAAGTAATACGTGTCAAAAGAAAGGATGAACCCTATGTAGAACCAACCACTGTCTATAGCAAGAACGTGGAGTCTTAGACACTCCGGGTTAGCGTTTCACATGATGTATGGCCACTGGGAATGAAGCACCTTTTTCCTTTTGTTAAAGCACGTCTCTAAGAGAGAGGGCACTACTATATCGACAGCTACACTAGCAGTGTGGCGAAGAGGACTAAACAGACTTGGAAGGCACTTAGAAAGAATTCCACTCAACACATGGCTATGATGCTCCCCCACGACTTCTGCTCGTGATCAGAGATGGACATATCGTCAGCCACCAAGGGACATGCTCAACTGATTAAAGCCAAACTACTGACAAGCAAATCTGTGGTAACGAGCAGAATATTTGCTTTTGGCCCAACATTCACACGAAAACGACCATGTACATATTAACACTTTCAATCAGTGAAGGTCAGAAGCCATGAGAGCCACAGCCTGGTACTGAGACTGCATCGTAATTTACTTTCAGTGTAATAAAAAAACCGAGTTTGGTTTGGCCTTAGGCATTACGTACCATTATTTAAAGAAAATTGCTACGAACTAGAATCAAAATCGGGTTTTAGCCGCGACTCAAAAAGAGCTTTAACATTACTCACCACTTCTAGAGAGTAAATTATCGCTTATTGATGTGCATAGCAGCTTCATTAGAAACGTTTGGATATAACCGGATAACGTTTCGATATATCGCAAAGTATTCTGGTATTAATATATATGGGCGTTAATATAGGAATATGATAATTAATGCTGAGCTAATCTTTTGTTGTATTTCCGCAACCAGGATATTTGCAAACGTTATTAATGTTGGGATATCATTAGATGCGTTTAGCAGTTTGCAAAAGTTGGTTTGGTAACAGGATTTTCAATTCACTAATATACGCCATCGAAACCTCGTTTCTTTCCATAATTGAAATGTAGACACACACTGCACATGCACAAATACACACAGACATAAATACACACACACACACACACACACGCACACGCACACACACACGCACACACACGCACACACACACATATACACACATACACACACACAAGTCGGCGAGCTGGCAAGCAACGTTAGCACGCCGGCCGAAATGCTTAGCGGTATTTCGTCTGCCGCTACGTTTTGAGTTCAAATTCCGCCGAGGTCGACTTTGCCTTTCATCCTTTCGGAGTCAATTAAATAAGTACCAATCCGTTTGTCTGTCCTTGTTTGTCCCCTCTGTGTGTAGCCCCTT
>NC_068998.1:52430319-52430818 GCF_001194135.2 Octopus bimaculoides
TATATATATATATATATATATATGTATATGCATATATATATGTATATAATATTATTAGTAGTACCCAGCGACTGCTGGGTATTCAACATACGATCGAGTTCGATCTATCTATCTATCTATCTATCTATCTATCTATCTATCTATCTATATATATATATATATATATCTATCTATCTATCTGTCTATCTGTCTGTCTGTCTGTCTGTCTGTCTGTCTGTCTGTCTATCTTATTTCTCTATCTATATATTTATAAATGTATAATATATGCATGTGTGTGCATGTACATATATATTGCATATATATATATATACATATATACATATATATATATATATGTATATATACATATATATATATATATAAAAATAAGCAACACGGATTTCAAAGGTGATTGCAGTACGCACGTTTTGATTGAAATCCGTGTTGCTTATTTTTTGATTTTAATCACCTATCCCTTTGGGATGCGATATTCGGGTGCCTACGAATAAGTACCATATTC
>NC_068998.1:52432927-52433687 GCF_001194135.2 Octopus bimaculoides
TATATATATATATATATATATATATATATATATCTTTGTATGGGAATACGTACATGTATGCATGTGCATCTGTTTGTGTTGGAGAGGGGTGGTGTTTACGCTATATAAATATATAAAATTGAATTTTAAACTCAATTTTGCTGCAGACACAAATGACATTTCGTTAAAATAAAGAATTAAATAGAAATGACGAGCAACGATCTAACATATATATCTAATTCAGTTTGGTGAACAAATGATTGTTCTTTATTCATTAACCCTTATTCAAAATCAACAATCCGATATTCTTGGTTTCAATCAGAATTTATTTGAAGCGTTTAGCTTTGACTCTGTCAGTCGCAGTACGCTGTCAAGTACTTATTATATCGAGTATTGATAACATCAACCCAACACACACCCGTACGTACGTACGGATGTATGTATGTATGTATGTATGTATGTATAATATAGCTTGTTATGGTAAATCCCAGCTGTGTAACGGTGAATAAATAATACTAAAATATTTCAATTTTTCAGTTTTGTTGTGTGTGTGTGTGTGTGTATATATATATATATATATATATTTATATATATATATCCCCAAAATGGAACAAGAACGCAACAGACGACAATAAAACACCCGGACAGATTGCCGACGAAAATTTGGACAGGAAAAACAACAAACGGACGGACAGGAAAAAACAAGGACGGGTCATTCGTGGCCTTCTCTCCTGAGTCACGTTTGCAGATTATCCTTACAGTGTCGGCCGGTATGTATATA
>NC_068998.1:52435719-52441010 GCF_001194135.2 Octopus bimaculoides
CACACACACACACACACACACACACACACACACACACACACACACACACACACACACACACTCGGTCGTTTATTTTTTTACCACCACTCCCCCTTATTACTATCTCTTGTCTTACATACAAACTATGTAACGGCCATGTCAGTTCCTGTATATTTAGAAATTTACATGACTGTTGATGTTGTAGCTGTTGTTGTTGATGTTGGCAATGTTATTATTGTTTAACCATAGGTCAGCCCCTAAGGGAGCAGACCCATAATCGAAACCAACCCAACCGTGACCACCACTCAATTTTTCCTACATGCAGAACACCAATACATTACCCATGGTGCTCTTTTCAAAGAAGTTGTGGTCACAAGTGGAGAGTCTGGTCCTTCGTTCCTTCTTTATTGGTGATGCCATTGCTGTCATGTTTCAAATAAGGCCCCTGGCGAGGGATGAGGTGGGGTACAGGCTAATGATCGAAGCAATTCCAAGCATGACCAGCTCGTCTTTATCCTACATGGACGCACCCTAGAGCCATATTAACCAACGTATTAATATATTTCTTTCTAAGTAAATGGAGAGTGGTTTGAGGATTATTTAGCTGCTATATCTAACAGGTAATGCGGCCACATAGAGTCACCCTCATTGCTGTTCAAACCCAGGAGTTCCAGATCCGCTAGAGTTATAATCAAAAGCATGTCACTTAGGACTATCTTATGTGACAACGTAGATACTCTGATATTGCTGTTTCGGCCAAGGACCTCCGCAAAACCTGTCCTAATCCGGCAAAATTATAATTAAAAGTTTGTCAGCTATGGTCATCTTGTACGATAGCATCGCGTCTTCCTCGCTGTTGTTCCGCCCTCGGTCATCCAATCGACCACTCTTGATCCAGCAAAATTATGATCAAAGACGTGTCAGTTATGACCATCTCGTGTAACCAAAGCGGTCCCTTGATTGATGTTTACCCCTTGGATCTCTAGATGACTTACCACAGACCCAGCAGAACCACGATCAAAGGCATTCCAGATATGACCATATAGTATACGAGATGGCAATTGGCTGAACCACAAGAGCGTCCGACAGAATGTTTCGCAGCATGGTTATTCCGAAACTCTGCATTCTGAGATCAAATCCCACCGAGGTCAGCTCCACCTTTCATTCTTTCTGGGGGTCGATAAATAAACTACCAATCTATCTATCTATCTATCTATCTATCTATCTATCTGATGGTTGGACGAATAGATAACAGTTTCGTTGTATGAATGAGGATAACTGTTTGCGAGAGGTTGTACAAGTGAACGTGGGACGGATTCAGATTCGGACAGAAGGGTTTCTTGAAACACGTAGCAGTTATTCGGTACATGATTACAGAGAAAGGAACAAGGAGAGAAAGAAACAAGGAGAGAAAGAGAGGTGGAGAGAAGGAGAGAGAGTTGGAAAGAGAGAGAGAGAGAGTATATGAGGTAGATGCAGGGAGGTAGAAATTATATTCAGACAGAGATGAAAGTCTGAAATATGAAAACTGAAAGAAGCAGAGAGAAATTGCAAGAAATAAGCATTATTACAAGAATATCGGTGCAGAATATATCGGAGACGGGGAGACGGTTATCTACACACGTATATACATATAAATAAGACATACGTACATACATACATACATACATACATACACGCAGACATTTACAACACATACACTAATACGTACACATATATACATTTGCACATAAGCATATAAATATGTTTATATGCTTGTATATACGTATATACACATATATGTGTGTGTGTGTGTGTGTGTATAGATACATACATAACATATACATATATATGTATATATATATATATGTGTGTGTATATGAATGTATATACATAATACATATATGCATACACACACATATGTATGTACGTACGTATAAATATATATATATATATATATATATATATATATATATGTGTGTGTGTGTGTGTGTGTGTGTGTGTGTGTGTGTGCGTGCGTGTGTGTGTGTGCGTGTGTGTGTGTATGTATGTATAAACATATTTTACACTCTCGCACACACGCAGATAAGTGCATATCTATATAAACATATGTGCGAATGTGTATGTTCGTGTGCGTGCGTATATATAATAATATATATACGCTCATACAAGCACACACACACACATATACACACAAATATACTACACACATTTATTGACAACGAACTAAAAACATACATACATACATATATATATATAAACATACATCAGATGTATACACATAGCATATATGGCCCCGCCCACCGCCCTGACCTTATCGCGAAAGAAAATCACACCAAAAACTGCCTTAGAGGAGGGTGCCAAATTTTAATCTGTCTTCATAGAACTTTAAGAATTAATACTAGTTTCTATATCGCTTTTCTTTCCTTGTACATTTGTTTGTTTCTTTTTTTTTGTTTTGGTAGGGTGGGGGCAGTGGTGGGGTTTTGTAGGTGATGGCGGTGGTGGTGGTGGGGGAGTCTCTAAATTTTTTATAAATTTTTTTTTCAATAATTTTTTCGCTCTTGTATTCAATGTAATAATGATAATAATGATAATAATAATGGTGATGATGATGATGATGGTGATGATGATGATGATGATGATGATGATGATGATAATAGCTACAGCAACAACATCAAAAACAAACCAAGAATAACAGATGAGAAATTAATCCAAATTGGAAAAATAGAAAAATACTCCGTGTATATACATACATATATATATATATGTATACGTGGTATATATATATATATATATATATATATATATATATATATATATATATATATATATATATATATATATACGTGGTATATATATATATGATATATATTTATGTATATATATGCATATATATATATATATATATGTACAGGCACAAAAGAAAAACAAATTTGAAAGCAGGAAACAAAAAAAAAGCAACCAACCTAAAAGATAGCGTGCGCATCAGAGAACTAAGAAAGCGATATAAAATACGGATTGTGAACAATCATAGCAACGACAAGAATAGCAACAACAACAACAACAACAACAACAACAACACCGGTGACATGTAAATATTGTTTCTAATATATTTTGGTAATAATTTTCTTTTTACAGCTTTCACATCGAGCAAGAGTGACTACGATAACAGCGCTAATAATAATAATAATAATGTTCATTTTTCTACTACTACTACTACTACTACTACTACTACTACTACTACTACTACTACTACTACTACTACTACTACAGATGATGAAACTGATGATGGTGGTGGTGGTGGTGGTGATGGTGGCGGCGAGGGCGGTGATGGTATTGGTGGTGGTGTGACGATGACGATGGAGAAACAAAAGAAATAGTAGTAGAAGAACATTGTTGTTCTTAGTTGCGTTTAAAATAATGATATCTAATCGATGTGCAAAAAAACATTGATGTGGTTGTGTGTGTATGTGTGTGTGTGTGTGTGTGTGTGTGTGTGTGTGTGCATGCATGTATGTATGTATTTATGCATGTATGTATTTGTATGCTTATATACATATCTGTATGTATGTGTGCATGTACATATACAAATACGTGTATTCTTACATACGCTCATGTATATGCATTGTATATCATACGTACACGCACACACATAAACACACACACAAGCACACACACACACACGCACACATACACATGTTCAAACGCAAAGAACAGATCTTTTTGTCAAACGCAATATGAGTTAAAACCTTGAGAAATTAAAGGTCATATTTCTTTACGTTTTGGACAGTGGTCCTTCATCAGATAGAATTAAGACGAGTACCAAAAAGGGGAGACAGGTAGAAGAGACAACTAGCATGTGTCCCAAAGGAACGGAACATTATTACAAAATTTCCAAATTTAACAACTATCCTTCCTTAATACCAGTTCCCATATGCTGTTCATATCTGCATTCGGTCTGCTTAGGAGATTGTTGTGTCCTAGCATGTGTGCTGCTTCTTTTAGTTTTCGTATTTTCCAGTGGTGTTCTCTCTCTATTATTTTAACTTCATCCCACAGAGGGAGGTGGTCTCCATTTTTCCATACATGATCAGCTATACCCGATTTATCAATATCTCCTTGTGTCACTGCTTTTCGATGTTCGTCTACACTTATTTTGAGGGGGCGACATGTTTCGCCTTTGTATAACCTACCACAGCTGCATGGGATGGAGTACACGCAGTCTTTGGTCCAATTCTCTTCTATTGGTGGTTTTACTCATAGGAGATATTTGCGAAGTGTTGTATTACTCTTGAATACTGCCCTGATGTCATATGGGCCGCATATCTTTTGTATCTTTTCGAAGACCCCTTTTACATAGGGTAAACAGACTGTGGACAGTTTAATGGTTTCATCCTCTCTTTTCTTCACAAACCAATAAACTGTCTACAGTATGTCTCCCTATGTGAAAGGCCTCTCCGAAAAGATACAAAATATCCGTCAAACGTAAATAATGTACATAATTCCTCATCTCTTAAATGTAGAACTGAAATATTATTCTTGTAGGGAAATAAAAGATGAGATTGTTTTGACCTCCACATATTTAACCCTTTGCCAGTCCAAAGCGTTTTCATAAATTTGACCTTAACATCCATACTTGTTTTGAGGCTTTTAGTTTGCCCTTGTCTCGTACGTTCTGACATTTCGAGCAATATAAAGCTTTTCTTCCATAAGTCTCAATTTGGTTTGGTGGTTAGAAAAGAAATGTAAGAAAAGCGTATCAGATATAATGTAAGGACGCCTGGCTAATATAGCTTGTGCCTCTAAACATTTTGCCTGCCGGGGTTGCCGTCAATGACATTAATAATAATAATAATAATAATAATAATAATAATAATAATAATGATAATAATAATAATAATAATAATAATAATAACAATAGTAATAATTGGTTGATGAGTGAGGTGGAGGGTGTGGCGAGTTGTTATAGTGTCGTTAGACAGTTATCTCAATGGTGACAAAGGAGCTTAACACTGACGGGAAGTTGGATGTCGTGAAATAAAAGGAAAACGACTTGAAGACAATGAGGGTGAGATCGATGTAAAGGTGTGACATCTAATAGTGTAGAAGAAAGATCTAACACACACACACAAACAGAAACATAAACACATACACAAGCCCATATGTATAACGAGAGAAAAGAAAAGGGAGTAGAAAGAGTTGGAGGTTACATACAGAGAGAGTGATCGGAGCAAATTATATAGGCTGAGTGTGTAGAAGGGGAGAGAAAGAGAGAGAGAGAGAGAGAGGGAGAGAAGTTAATGGTACACATACATCCATAATATATATAT
>NC_068998.1:52441213-52441773 GCF_001194135.2 Octopus bimaculoides
TATATATATATAATGCATGAAAATTATAAAATTTGCAGGTGCATCACTCGTTCAATAAGAATACATACATACATGCATATATATATTATATATACATATATATATATATATGTATGTATGTATATATATTTAGGGGGTATGTGTGTGTGTGTGTGTCTATGTTTGTATGTTGTTCTGTAAGTATATAAATATATATTTTAATTTCACCTCCCCATCCCAAGGATATAAAATTCTTGTAATTATAAATTTTTTTCTGGAAATCTGTAATTGTTAAAGCACTCTCCAGGAACACATCTACCCACGTGCACACAAATATTCAGCAACCCCCCACCTCCACCACACATATAAACATACACACAGAGGCATACATACTTTTGTTCATATTCAAATGTACAAACACAGTTATACATACAAATATCAATGTTATAAATGTACAAATATATATTGAGAAAAAGGAGGCAGTCAGAATATTCTAGCTTCCACCATTTGTCAATATACAATATCTTGCACTTCAAATACACACTCTCTCTCATTCTCGCTGTATATATATATATATATAT
>NC_068998.1:52442219-52443655 GCF_001194135.2 Octopus bimaculoides
TATATATATATATATATATATATATATATATATATATGTGTAGATACATACATACGTACACACACATACACATATCGGTCTATTTTGCCGAACTGCCAAGTTACGGCGACATGAACACACCAACATCGGTTGCCATGTGATTGTTGACATACTCACACACACACACATACACACACACACACGCATATATATATGCCACGTGCTTCTTTCAGTTCCCGTCTATCAAATCCACGCACAAAGCTTTGGTCGGCCCGAGGCTATAGTAGAAGACACTTGCCCAAGGTGCCGCACAGTGGGCCTGAAACTGGAACCATGTGATCGGGAATCAAACTTCTTACCACAGAGCCACGATATATGTATGTGTGTGTGTGTGTGTGTATCCATTCTTTGAACTCTGATCTGACACTTCTCCGTTCTCTAACTCTGTCAGTCTCTATTTCCATGTCTCTTCTTTTCTCTTTCTCTGTCTCCCATTCTCTCTCTTTTCTCTCTCCCTGTCTCTCTCCCTCCCACTCTTCCTACTCCTTAACGCCATCACTTAGTGGTGTCTTAAATAGTTAATATTCAACGAAATACAACATGTGTTAGTTTAGTTTCAAGTGTTTAATTAACAATATTTCACTTTAACACCTGTAAATATAACAACAGCAACAACAACAACAACAATAACAACAACAACAACAACAGCATTAACAAGCATTTAAAAAAAATTCTAATTACGTGTCTGTCTGTTCGTGCGTCGAAACATCTGGCCATATATGCGTATACATCTGTCTTCAATGGCGTACACTTCTACATACATGTCCAAATCTGCATACGTATATTGTGGTGTGTGTGTGTGTGTGTGTGTGTTTTCTCAAAGATGTGCGCTTTGTGATTTAAGATACGGAATCCTTAGAAGAAAGAATAGCAATATAAATGATGATGATTATGCTACTGCTGCTGCTGCTGCTGCTACTACTACTACTACTACTACTACTACTACTACTACTACTACTAATGATTATAATGACGGTAATTAGAAAAACTAACTTCTTTATGTAATTAACACAGCCGTGTTTACTGATACAAGAATATGTGTATGTGTATATATATGTATCTATACATATAAATTTGACATGGGCGATTCTTTCTTGTGTGTATCAATATATATGTGTGTGTATATGTGTGTATATGTGTGTATGTGTGTGTGTGTGTTTCTTTTATGTTTAGTTATATGAAAGACAATTTAATTCTAATCTGATGGGTTATCTCACACTTTTATAAGGTACAAATTTATTATTCTTACACAAAAATATTGTTGACAGAGAATTGTAAGTTTCAACCAGCTAAACCATCGTCGGACTGCTATACATACGTATATATATATATATATATATATGTGTGTGTGTGTGTGTGTGTGTGTGTGTGTGTGTGTGTGTGTGTGTGTGTGTGTG
>NC_068998.1:52444404-52445903 GCF_001194135.2 Octopus bimaculoides
ATGTATGTATGTATATGCATGTATGTATGTATATATATATATATATATATATATATATACATATAAATATGTATGTATGTATATATATGTATGTATGCGTGTGTGTGTGTGTGTGTGTGTGTGTGTCTGCGTTTGTCTGTCTGTTCGTGTGTCTGTATTTATTCCCCGACAGCACTAGAATCAGTACCAGGTTTGAAAAAGTTAAGTACTAATCTCAATTCATTCGACAAAATATTCTATCGGTCAATGTTGCCGAACCGCTAGGTTACGGGGGGGCATAAACACACCAACATCGGTTGTCAAGCGATGTCGGTGGGGACAAACATACACACACACATACACATATACATATATACATATATATATATATACACGATGGGCTTCTTTCAGTTTCCGTCTACCATATCCACCCACAAGGCTTTGGTCGGCCCGAGGCTATAGTAGAAGACACTTGCCCAAGGTACTATGCAGTGGGACTGAACCCGGAACCCTGTGGTTTGTAAGCAAGCTACTTGCCACACGGCCACGCCTATACGCTGAAACAAGTAAAAGTTAATATATCCGTCTGGTTATTCATCAACATCTTTAGTAGAGTCTTTCTTGCTTTTGTGCGATTTATACGAATAATACTGAAGTCATGAAACGCCACGTGTTATTTGGGTGACTGGCTGAATCTCTGGACGTCGGTCAGAAAAGATTGTAAGCTCTACTTTCTTACGATCGGCTTCCTTCGTTATTCATATATGCCACTTCTGAACAGTTATCTTGAATCTAACAAGTGATAGGACTGGAAAAGCATTTGTGAAGGCTGTTTGAAAGAATTCCACTAGTCTTTTTGGTGTAGCGTCGGCCAGGTAGGTGTTAAACAGTAAACGATATATATTATATATTACGAAACCCGGTGTAATATTATACCGATCTTTGCCTGTAAGGTTGGAATAAATTTGTGTGTGTGTGTGTGTGTGTGTGTGTGTGTGTGTGTGTGTGTACATAAATACAGCTTTTCGTCCGGCTCTTAACCTTCTCAGTCGAAACCCTTCAGAGCCCAACATTGCTTTTCATTTTTTCAGGGCCGATAAAACATAGTACGTGTCAGATATTGGGGTTCAGGCACGTAACTTAACCCTGCCCCTCAAAACTATTAACCTGGAGCTAAAATTAGAAGCAATTAAAAATGGTGAACTGGCAGAATTGTTAAGACGCTGGGCGAAAAGCTTGGCGGTATTTCGTCCATTTTTATGTTCTGAGTTCAAATTCCGCTGAGGTCGACTTTACCTTTCATCGTTTCGGGGTCGATAAAATAGACACCAGTCGAGCACTGGGAGTCGATGTAATCGACTAGCGTCCTCCCCGACGATTGGTGGCCTCGTACCTAAAATAGAATAGATTATCATTATTATTATTATTATTATTATTATTATTATTATTATTATTATTATTGTTAGAGTATATGTATGTTCATATATGTACATATATATATAAGTATATATATATATATA
>NC_068998.1:52446031-52447059 GCF_001194135.2 Octopus bimaculoides
ATATATGAGTATGTACGTATATACGTATGAATACACACACATATATTATATGGGTATTCATTCTATCTATCTATATCGCTGACTGTTTAGCTATATATATATATATATATATATATATATATAGCTATATGTATATGTGCGTGTGCGTATACACATGTGTGTGTGTGCGTGTATACATATACATTTACACACTTTCACACATCCATTCTCACGTTTTTACATATAAATACCAAACAACACTTTCTGCTTGAATGAACATACAAATGCGCGCGCACAAACACACACACACACACACACACACACACACACACACACACACACACGAAAGTTGTTACCATCAAAAGTGTATGTGTGTGCGTACATATGTGTGCGTGTGTGTGTGTATTTGTTCATCCATGCGTGCATGAGACATCCATATATATAATATATATATTTATATTTACATACATATATATATATATATATATATATATATATATATATATATATATATATATATATGTATGTATGTATGTATGTATGTATGTATGTATGTATATGCGTGCTACTGTGTATACATGATGAGTGCGTCTGCATATGTGTACACCAGAAGACGCGTGTATACGTGTTGCTGTTAATTAGATGACGTCTGCCAAGGAATAATCGCCAACGTGATATCACAGAAGATGTGTGACTTACACATGTATGGCGCTATGTTCTGTTACGTCAAATAAGCGTAGCTACCTGCCAACATTTCTTTTTCCCGCCAGGCAATCTCTTATAAAATGCACCAAGATGACTGCTTAGCTCCCTAAGGCGGCAGAGATATGTATGAAACACTTAATAATATCTATGTTTTATCGTGTATTCATGCAGCCAGGTGTGCGACTGTGTGGATTTGTACTCATGGACATATACCAATACATCCCTACATACATCCATACATACAAACGTGTGTGTGTGTGTGTGTGTGTGTGTGTGTGTGTGTATCTTTTAATTAAACATTTCTCGGTAATAGCTGCCATAACCGAAACCTCTCGGTCCTTCAG
>NC_068998.1:52447650-52447944 GCF_001194135.2 Octopus bimaculoides
TATATATATATATATATATATATATATATATATATATATATATATGTATATGTATACATATATACGTACATATATATGTGTGCGTGTGTGTGTATACATATACATATATACATATATGTACATGTATATATATGTGCATATAAATATACATATATATATGTGTATATGTATATATATAGCTATCTATGTGTCTATCTATCTATTTATCTATCTATCTATCTATCTATCTATCTATCTATCTATCTATCTATCTATCTATCTATCTATCTATCTATCTATCTATATATATATATA
>NC_068998.1:52448653-52449974 GCF_001194135.2 Octopus bimaculoides
TATATATATATATATATATATATGTATGTATGTATGTATGTATGTATGTATATATGTATATATACAAATATAGGCGCAGGAGTGGCTGTGTGGTAAGGAGCTCGCTTACCAACCACATGGTTCCGGGTTCATTTCCACGGGCTGACCAAAGACTTGTGAGTTGATTTAGTAGATGGAAATTGAAAGAAGTCCGTCTTATAAATATGTGTGTGTGTGTGTGTATTTGTGTGTCTGTATTTTTGTCCCCCACACCATCGCTTGACAACCGATATTGGTTTGTTTACGTCTCTGTAATCTAGCAGTTCGGCAACATGGACGCATGGAATACATATTAGGTTTACAAAGAATAAGTCCTGGGGTCGATTTGTTCGACGAAAGACGGTGCTCCAGCATGGCCACAGTCAAAATGACTGAAAGAAGAAAAAGCAAAAACGAAAAAATATAAAAAGAATATATATACATACATGCATATGTGTGTGTGTATAAATATAAATAGCGTGCATTACTATACATATTTAGCTGTGTATAACTTTTGACTTCATTTTAGTTTCCGACACACACTTACATACACTTGTACACACGTGTATACTCTTGTATATACACTTGTACATACACACACATATATATATATACAAATGTAGAAATAGAAACTAAATAAAAAGACACAATCACTTGCTC
This sequence comes from Octopus bimaculoides, assembly GCF_001194135.2. NCBI lineage: Eukaryota > Metazoa > Mollusca > Cephalopoda > Octopoda > Octopodidae > Octopus > Octopus bimaculoides. Next base: position 52,449,332 of record NC_068998.1, read on the forward strand.
TCTCTCTCTCTCTCTCTCTCTCTCTCTCTCTCTGTCACACACACACACACACACACACACACACACACACATACACATACTCCCATACACACAAACGCATGTATCTACACACTAATTCGATAACCGATTCCGTAGACTCGGATTCTCCGCTTCCTCTTCTCCAGATATCAGATGCAGGTGTATTTATCGAAAGCCAATAGAATGTATACGATTCCTCAATCATACCAAATATCGATGACTGACGATCGATTAATGTGTCTAGGATGTGTACATTGATGTACATTGATGCTAACCGGTCTATTTTGGTAGCATTTACACTCCTTGTATGTATGTATATATATTTGCATACATACATACATACATACATACATACATACATACATACATACATATATACATAGACACACACACACACACACACACACACACACACACACACACGCACACACATATATATATGTACACCCCACACCTTTTGTGTGGGTGCGCGTATACGTGCAAGTGTGCCCATGATTTTGGGAAGGCAACTGTTGTATACAAAAATATGCGAGTATTTGAATTTATGAGAACGCACACGCAACCACTTCTACATCATACATACATACACACATACATCTCTCTCTCTCTCTCTCTCTCTCTCTCT
>NC_068998.1:52450235-52455188 GCF_001194135.2 Octopus bimaculoides
TATATATATATATATATATATATATATATGAGAGTGTGTGTATGCATGTACACACACACCTATGTGTAATGTTATGCTTGTGTATATAAATAATATAAACTGACATATACGCTTTTAGAAAGTTGTGCTTATATAGCTATATATTAATATTTATACATATCAAGGTATATACATTTTTGTATCCAAATATATATGTACATATATATATATATGCATATATATATGTGCGTGTGTGTGTTAGTGTATATATATTTGTTTGTGTGTATTTACATATATATCTATATATATGATATATATATATATATGTGTGTGTGTACGTGTATATATGTACATATATATATATATATATAGATACATATATTTATGTCTGTTAACATATAAAGCGAGAGTGCGATATACAGAGAGAAAGAGAGAGAAAGAGAGAGTGGTAATTATATATGTTTGCGTATATGTATGTTATAAATATATATTTAATGTATGTTTATAGGTATATGTGTGTGTGTGTGTGTGTTTGTGTGTGTGTGTGTGAGTAGTATTATATTTATAAATTGATTACTCGTATAGAGATAGGCAAATTGATAGATAGGCAGATAGATAGATAGATAGATAGATAGATAGATAGATAGATAGATAGATAGATAGATAGATTGCTAGAAAGTAAGTGTACGATTGAAAAACAGGGAGAAAAGAGAGAGAAATAGAGAGAGAAAAAGGCAAAAGAAAATATAGGAAAATGGCGATGGGCGGAGAAGAAAGAAAAGAAAATAGGAAAAAGGAAAATGGCGACTAAGTGAGATGTGGGAGGAGGAGGAGGGGAATATTTTTGCGAGTTAGCAGGGAAGAGAAAGAAAGTAAATCTGCTTTTAAGTGTGAACACGTGACTGACAAATGTAGATACGTTAATTTTATAGAGACAGATCAGAGCGTAATTGTGTATATACGATGGTATTAGGCGAAACAAAAGATGTCGACTGCTTCGTTGAGTGTGTAGGTGTGTGTGTGTACATTATATATATATGCATGTGTGTTGGGGCATTGCTATGTATGTGCGCATGTGTGTGTATGTGTATGTGTATGTGTGTGTGTGTGTGTGTTTCCATCTATTTAAACAATGCTACGCTATTTACATATAATATTTATGTCGTTATGTGTTTATCGAGAAATTTAAAGCAACATCTATCCAATAACGCTAAATATGTTAGCCGGTGTCGCTTCCAGCGCACTGTCAGCCAGCCAACCGTCCGACCAACCAACCGGCCAGCCAGCAAGCAAGCAAGCCAGCCGGCCAACTTAACCGGCCGACAGATCGACCAGCAAGACTGTCAGACAGTCAGACAGATAAGCAACAACACAGGCAGTTTTCACTACAAATGCATCCTGAATTACTGCTGCTGTTGTTGTTGTTGTTTTGTTTTGGCATGAGCCGTCCCGGACTCGTGAAGATTGATGCGTATAGAAGCGTTCCAACCATGGTTATCCCGTTCTTTCCTATATTATTCCTTATGTGTAATCTTATCAAATGAAAACGTCACACAGGTACAGTGGTGGCTATCTGGTTAAGAAGCTTGCTTCCTAATCATGTGGTTTCGGGTTCAGTTCCACAGCGCTACGTGTTTACCATTTGTCTTCTACTACAGCTTCAGGACCGATCAAAGCCTTGTGAGTGTATTTGGTAGATGGAAACTGAAAGAAGCCTGCCATATAGGCGCAGGAGTGGCTGTGTGGTAAGAAGCTTGCTTAACAACCACGTAGTTCCGGGTTCACTCCCACAGCGTAACACCTTGGTTAAGTGTCTTCTACTATAGCCACGGGTCGACCAAAGCCTTGTGAGTGGATTTGGTAGACGGAAACTAAAAGAAGCATGTCGTATATATGTTTATATATGTATATATGTGTTTGTGTATCTGTGTTTGGACACAATGTTATTTTCTTTATTATGTAATCATGTTTCGGCCATGATCTGCTGGTAAAGTGACAATGAAACAATTGTAGTATGATGCAATAAATTGTGTTACTAAATCCATTTTATACATGTGTTTGTGTGTGTATGTTGTTATAACTGTGTTGTGTTTGTTCCTCACCATCACTTGACAACAGGTGTTGGTTTATTTACGTCACCATAACCTAGCGGTTTCGTCATAAAGGCCAATATAATAAGCCTCTCTGCTATAAGTAGAGCCCCTGAAGTTTGAGGTGGTGGGGGGGGGACTAGTCGATTACATCGACCCCGCTGTTTCACTGGTACTTGATTTATCGACCCCGAAAGGATGAGAGGCAAAGTCGACCACGGCGGAATTTGAACTCAGAAATTAGCGGCAGACGAAATACCGTTAAGCATTTCGTCCAGCATGCTAACGATTCTGCCAGCTCACCACCTTAAATAATAATAATAATAATAATAATAATAATAATAATAATAACAATAATAATAATAATAATAATAATAATAACATACAGAAAATTGCACTACTGGGTACTGCACACATTCTACGCAAAACACTTTCAATACAGTAAACATAAGAGCACCACAGCAAACCACAGCACATACCCAAGGCGCACAGATCTGCGCTCGGTAGTGAAGTGAAAGCACGTTATAAAAATAAAACTACTGAACAATAATAATAATAATAATAATAATAATAATGATAATAGTAATAGTAATAAAAATAATAATAATAGTGTCTTCATACATATGTACATACATAAAAGATTGATTACCAGCCATCCATTAGCTAAACAAGGCGTATAACAACAAACTCCCTCATAAAGAGACCACAACCAGCTACCAAACACCCGTCTAAAGCCCCGTAAATGACGATTGAAAGGCGGGAAGAGTGTCAGACTAGAGTCTGTATCGGTTACATTGTTAAACACATAAAGACTTTTATACAAGACAACGATAAATTGCATTCACAAGACGTATATATACAATGTATATATATACAATGCTATCCAAATACTTGCTTTAAATGTGATCCGAAGGACATCGAAAAGGATTTTATAGAAAATGTTAACATGGTTTTACTCTGCAGTAATAATACGGTATTATCTTGAGATTTATGCTGTATATAGACTATTTTGGTGTATAAGCGTGTAAATTGAGACTAGTCTTATCTCTACGCGCACACAGAAGCATACAGGCGCACGTTTATACGCACACTGATATTTTTAATTAGATATTCGCCTGGAAACTTATATAAATAAATGCTTTGTAGGTCTGTATGTATGTGTGTATGTTTGAAAGTAGATATACGGTTAAAGAAACTTAAAATATAAGTATATGCATATATGTATGTATGTATTTATGTATGTGTGTGTGTATGTATGTATGTATGTATGTATGTATTTATGTATGTGTGTGTGTATGTAAGTATGTATGTATGCACGGATGTATATATATGTATATATTGGGTCATCTCATAAATAATGCGGTTTTTTATACTTTTTTTTCAAAATTAAGATAAACAAAGTTCTTTTTTAATCTACATTTTCTACAATGCTCTTCCATCTATCTGGTAGACTTGCAAGGCCCCTCTTCCAAATTTTACTTGTCCGTGATGAAAAATACTTCTCCAGTACTGTTCTGACCTCATGTACAGATTTTATATTTTTTCTGTCCAAATGATTTTGAAAACTGCAGAATAAATGATAATTAGATGGGGCAATGTCTGGCGAATATGGTGGATGGGGCATCGTTTCCCACTCAAACTGCTCCAGCCTTTGGAAGGTCATCCTCGCTGTATGTGTCTGAGCATTATCCTAATGAAAGAACATCTTTCATCTTGAAACCAAAGATGGTCATTTTTCTTCTAGTGCTGACTTAAGCCACTCAAGTTCCTTGCAGTAGATTTCCTTTGTTATCGTTTGTTTTGGGTTTAAAAGTTCAAAGTGGACTAAAACTTTCATATCCCACCAAACAGATATCGACACCTTACGTGGGTGAAGAGCCTCTTTAGCCTGGGGTGCCAGTGTTTCTCCTTTTCCTACCCACTGTCTTCAGTGCTTGACATTTTTATAGAGAACCCATTTCTCGTCACCGGTTACTTTTCGCTCCAAAAACCTTTTGACACAACAGCAAAGAAGAGCACACATTCACTCTCTGCCCGCGATTAGACTCAGAAAGTTTGTGAGGAACCCACTGACCTAATTTGCTGACCTATCCAATGGCACAAAGATGTCAATGAATGGTTGAATGATGAAATCCAAGCTTCTCTGCCAGTTCCTCAAAAGTTAGGATGAGATTTTGTCCCACCGGGTCTTTGATGGGATCCCGGTCACTCATACGCTGGAGGAACTGATTAACTATCCATATTAGTTCAAGAGATTAAGAAAAATAATAATGAAACGGAAAAAGAAAAAAAAATTATTCAAATTTCTGATAACACGTTATAGTCACGGTTACCTCCCCTTTGTTTCAGCCTTGTGTGTGCCATAGAAAGCCCCAACTTCGATAACATTTTCAGGTAACATAATTTTAAGCATAGAAAACTCAACATTGCCAGTAATGATTGCCTAATGATTAATTAACTGTACTGCATGATTAATTTTGAGGATAATTGCTGTTTCTGAATGGCAATAGCATACCGCCAATGTGAGAACTAATTTAGCGATCGTTAAGTGCAGGTTATATTGATTAATCAAAGCATCGTTTTAAGGCATTCACTATCAATTCTATGTATGACGATTTTGAAAATTATAAATTATCTCGAATTATTCTGGTTAAAAGCCCATTCGTAGCACAACACTTTGTTATATATGTAAAAAAAAAAACAACTATGCCTACTGATCTGCGCATCTGCTTAGATTGTACTACACTGATGAGGTGTAATAGATCGAAACGTGTCCATAGTTGTCCCTCGCCTTTATTATGGCAACTGAATAATTGTCACATTATTTTACAGATATATATATATATATATAAGTATATATATATATATATATATATATATATAT
>NC_068998.1:52456571-52459940 GCF_001194135.2 Octopus bimaculoides
GTGTATATATATATATATATATATATATATATATATATATATATATGTGTGTGTGTGTGTGTGTGTATGTATGTATGTATGTATGTATGTATGTATGTATGTATGTATGTATATACACTGGATGAATATACACTGTCATTTTAGCACCCAGAAACAAACACACGACAAACAGCCAATGACAGAAGACGGGATTGTCGTAATGTGTCGAAGAAGGGGGAGGAGGAAACGGAGGAGGAGGAAAAGCGTTTGAGAGAGTGAGAGAAAAGGGCGGAGTATAACGGAGTAAGACGGAGAGGGTTGACGGAAACGAACGAGGCGTGGCGAAAAATAGCTATATGGTGCATAAAGCGATATTTACAGGAAACAAAGTTATTGTGTTGATGTATGTACATACGTATGCATATATGTGTGTGTATATATAAATATATATATATGTGTGTGTGTGTGTGTGTGTGTATGTTGTATATTTATGTGTGTAAGTAGGTGGGTGTGGTTTGATTGAGGGAAAAGAGAGAAAGAGTTAGAAATATTGGAAAAAAAAAAGGAAGGAAAAAAGTAGTGACGACCGTTTTGTTATGAGCAACGAAGACGAACATAGCAAAAATTGTTAGAGCCATGATATTAAACTTCTACTTTCTCTGTTGTTTTTAAAAACAACAACACTCGTTTCCACTGGTGCTCGAGAACAACAAAACATCGTCACTATTATTACTATTATTATTATTATAATTATTGTTCTTGCGAGTGAAATAAAAGGAGAAAAGGTAGAGGGAAAAACGAGGAAGGATAGAAAGAACGAAAGAAAGAAGAAAAAACGAAAGGCAGGCGAAAGAAGAGGAAGAAAGGTGATGAAGATTGGAAACGAAATGATAACCAACGTGCAGATGGATGTTAAGACTTAAAATATACGGCGAGATTTTACCGTAAATTCAGCTTTTTTTCTTATTAATTCTCATTCATTTATGCTTTGCACTGTCATTAACAATTATTACACCAGAAAACATTATTATTATTATTAATATTATCATCATTATTATCATTATTGATGTCATTATCACAGTTATTATAATAATCGTTATCATTGTTTTGTATGATTTCGTGTTATTACTATTTTGGTGTTCCATATTTTCATCGTTTTTAAATGTCTTATGTATTTTTATTTTATGTTATGTAATGTTGTGTATCTGTGAGAGTGTACGTGGCTATGTATGTCTGTGGGTGAATGTATTTACACATTCACGCACACATACACGCACACACTCCTCACCCACACATAGCACATATACACACACATATATATATGTATATGTATATGTATGTATGCATATGTGTGTGTATATATATATATATATATATATATATGTCATACATAAACCGCATATATGCATCTGAAGACAAACGTAAACATGTATGAATGTATGTATGTATGTACGTAGAGAAATATATGTATATATAAAAATATATATACATAAATAAATTCATGTATACATGCACACACACACACACACACACACACACACACACACACACACATGCACACATATATATATATGTATATGCATGTACGTATGTTTGTACGTGTATATATATATATATAAACATATACATTCATATATATGTTTGTATATATGTAAATGCGCGTTTGCGTATGTGTACACACACACACGCATACACACACATGCACGCGCGCACAATCACAAACGTACTTAATCGGTCTACCAGACGATATTTGTCAGATGTCAGTCCCTTCCGTCATCCCTAAGCTCTACAAATCATGAAACTCTGAGTTGCTACGACGGACGTAATGAACTCTAAATCTGATTCTTTATCAATCTATAATATATACTCCATATCATGTACTGAGTGCACTGCCATTCGTCTATAAACAAACGTATGTATACATTCATGTGCGTGTGTGCATATATATATATATATATATATATATATATATATATATACACACACAAAGAGATATGTGTGTGTGTGTGTGTGTGTATGTACAAATGTCTGTATGTATGTACAAAGTGGGTTTTTTTCTTCTTAAATTGATCTTATTTTAAATTGCAAGTTCATTCAATACATTTGGTACATTACAAAATTTATTATTATTTAATAAGAATACTATTGGCAGTAACTTCGAAGTTTCTGCTACCTAAACCATCATCGGATGTTTTTATACATAACTTAGTTCGATGATGGATTAGTTTGCCAAAACTTCGAACTCACTGTCAATTCTATTCTTGCTAGAGCATAATAAATATGTATATATTTATATGTGTATATGTGTTTATTTATGCAATATTTAATCCATAATCGTTAATCCGACAAAATATATAACCTGTTTCGCTTTCAGTTCACTGGGAACTGTTCTCCTTCAATCCTAGGCGAAACAAAATATATTTTGTCGGACTAACGACTTTGGATTAAATATTTTTTCATTGACTCTTATTCTTATCTGCGACTACTTTAGTCTAACTGTCCGGACATAGCTTCTTTTTGAACTTAACACGCCCTGACACACACACACACACACACACACATGCGCGCGCGCGAGCCTGCATCTTTACATACTTACAGGCAGACAGACATGCATACTGACAGACAACTGACAGATAGACCGATTGATAAAGAGACGGATATACATATATACATGTGTGTGAGGGGTGTGCCTGTTTATATAATCTATAAAAAAATATGTATGTTATATATACATACATCTATGTCCATATTTTATATGTACAGTACATACACACACACACACACACATATATATACACAGACACATATGTACATATATATATATACAGATTTGTAAGTATGTATATACGTAGGTTTTTGTGATACTAACAGGAAAATTGAGCTCAAATATAAATATACACACTTGTGCTATTAATAATGACCTGACGTTACAGAGTGACTCAAGTGTCTAGAGTTTCGGACATTTATCAAGCGTATGTATGTACGTACGTATATACGCATACAAGCATGTATATGCATACACGTGTGTGTGTGTGTGTGTGTTGCGTCATCTTCTTTCTGTATATGTATTCAAGTATCTATATTATGTGTTTATGTGTCGGCGTCTAGTGACTATGCAGATTATGCGTGTATATTTTGTTATCAAATTGCTTACACACACACGAAGATATGTATAATGATATATACACAATGTACTATATATACACTGCAAAATATACAGTTATATATATATAAGACATAAACATAGTTACATACACACATACACACACTGAGAGTTATGTATCAACTTATACACTTATATGAAATAATATGGGTGTATACATATATGCATGTATTTTATGTATATATATGTATATATATATATATATATATATATATATATATATATAT
>NC_068998.1:52460421-52462308 GCF_001194135.2 Octopus bimaculoides
ATATATATATATATATACATTATATATACATATGGTAAAAATTATTAATTGTTAATTTATTAATAAATTAATAAATTGATAAACCTTTACCCTTTTAATTGTAATAATTGTATCTATATATATATATATATTTCCATATTTAGACATTCCCATCAAGAATTTATGAATTATATTCTTTTGTGTCTTTATTTATATAAATAGTTATATAAATGCGTCTATCTATCAATCTGTCTATCTATCTATCTATCTATCTATCTATTTATCTATCTATCTATCTATCTATCTATCTATCTATCTATCTATCTATCTATCTATGTGTTAATCCATATATATATGTATGTATGTATTTATGTATCTCACACTCTGAATATATATATATATACGCGCAATATACACACATATATACATATGTAGGATGTATATATCTGTATATAACTTATATTTAGGTTTCCTAACAAGCAAAGCCTTACGGATGCACTCCTTCGTACGAAACTCCAGGTCATTGAGTCTCTTCATATATAGCTAATTATTGTATCCACTTTCCTTCCTAAATTCCTCTTCCTTCATTTATAAAATTTAATGAACCTTCTTTAGTTGTGTGTATATGTGTGTGAACGTGAAGAAACTTTAGTTGCGAATTTGAAGATATTAAAACGAAGGCACTCCGTGTGTGTGTGTATATATATATATATGCAATATTTAATCCATAATCGTTAATCCGACAAAATATAATCTGTTTCGCTTTCAGTTCACTGGGAATTGTTCCCCATCAATTCTGGGAGAAACAAAATATATTTTGTCGGAATAATGATTATGGATTAAATATTATTTCATTGAGTACTTTAGTCTAAGTGTCCGGATATAGGTGCCTGCTGAAACGTTCCTGGCTTTGTGTAAAAGAAAATACAGGAAGGATCAGTTAATTACGATTCTATTCAACATAATGCCCTCTCAGATTCATACACTTTTCTAAGCCCTGTAAAAGAACTCGCAAGTTTGGGCCTCTAACCGGGTCTGTGGCGAAACCTTTACAACCAGGAGCTTTTCAGCAACCGCTCGTGTATATATATATATATATATATATATATATATATATATATATATATCGATCAAATTTACAGAAAACGAAAGACGAAGACAGGTCTAGGAACAACAAGCAGGTGTATTAGTTGAACGCTCATGAAGAATGAAAAAGACTTTTACGTTTCGAACCTACGCTCTTTAACAGAAAGGATTAAGGGGAGAAAAATGGAGAAGAAAAATGTGCAGAGTATGTATGGATGTATGTAGGTATGTATGTATGTATGTATTTATGTATGTATGTATGTGTGTATGTTTGTATGTATGTATACATCCTGGTGTAAGGTGCAGATAAAAGATGATGATGCCAAACTCCTTCATACACCAAAGGGGCCAGCAACGAATGGATAAAAGCACATACAGGAATGGAGATATGAAATCCTGCCACCCAGAAGAAATCGGCCAAAGAAGAATGATTTGTAAAAGTACAAAATTCACGGTGCTGCTCCAGCATGACCGCAGCCGCATGGCTGAAGCGAATAACTAAATATCTTAACATAAATCCATTTATCTTGCAGCTTTTATCTAAGGAACTTTAAATGTATATGTTTCCCTGTCTGCGCTTCACTGAACAACCCTGTATAATGCAGTTCTAGAGATCTAGCCCTCCGTTAACCCAACTCAAATACTCTTTAGAAATTGTGACGTGCATGTGTGTGTGTGTGTGTGTGTGTGTGTGCGTATGAGCGAGTGCTAGTGTATATGTGCGTGTGCGCATGTATGTATATATACTTATGTATGAGTCTATCTTTAAATGAATGTATTTACGTACGTATCTATCTATCTATCTATATTATATATATATAT
>NC_068998.1:52465809-52468337 GCF_001194135.2 Octopus bimaculoides
TATATATATATATATATACAGAGAGAGAGAGAGAGAGAAAGAGAGAGAGAGATAGAGAGAGATAGAGAGAGATGCCTATATATATGTATATAAATGTCTCTGTGTGTATGCGTATACATACATACGTGTGTGTGTATGTATATATAAATATATATACACATATATGTATGTGTATGTATATGTATATATACATATGTATGCAAGTGTATGTAATATACACACACAGACATATATATATATATATATATATGTATATATATATATATATATATGAGATATATATGTGTGTGTATATACATATATATATATATAAACGTAGATATACTCATACTTGTTCCTGATTTTGCACACACAAGCACACATGCTCACAGACATATATGTATCTGTATATATATATATATATATATATATATATATATATATATATATATATATATATATATATATATCTGTGTGTGTGGGTGTGTGTGTGTGTACAGGCGTAACTGCATATAGGAAGCTGGTGAGTCATTCGGTCGCTATAAATCCTCACACGATGTAATACAATTCTTGAGGCTAGAATCCAGATGGTCGGCAATATCTGTTTATTGGAGACGCTCCCTCTCGTTCGTCAGGAAGTCCATACACTAACCCTAACACCTCACTACACTTCTGTAAGTAAATACAGAAAGAAATAAGCTTGCTTCCTGACTGTTTTCTTGGGTTCAATCCCAATGTGTGACATGTTGGGCAAGCGTTTTCTACCATAGCCTGGGGGCCCACCGAACTCTTGTCAGTGGATTTGGTAAACACAAATTGAAAGCCGTAGGATATATATATATATATATATATATATATATACATATACATACATACATACACACACACACACGTACACACACAGAGGAACAACAGCCACATAGGGGAGCATGCGGAACATAACCGAAATATGGAAGTATTATATAATAATCCTTTCCACAAAAGGCACAAGGCCTGAAATTTTGGAGAGGGGGAGCAGTCGATTAGATCGACTCCAGTATGCAACTGGTACTTAATTTATCGACTCCAAAAGGATGAAGGGCTAAGTCGACCGCGGCAGAATTCGAACTCAGAACGTAGAGACGGGGGAAGGGCTGCAAAGCATTTCGTCCGGCGTGCTAACTATTCTGCCAGCTCACTCCCTTAAATAATAATAATCATAATAAAAAGAAGAAGAAATAATTATTTTTGCTATAGGCACAAGCGCTGGAAATTCGAGGTTAGGGTCTAATCGCTTAAATCGATCCCATTGTTCAATTGATATTTATGGATACCGAAAGGATGAAAAGCAAAGCCAGCCACGGCGGAATTTGAACTCATGGCGTAGAAACAAATGAGACGCCTCTCAAGTAATGTGTCCGGCGCGCTAAGTATTTCGCCAAACCGCCGAATTGATGACATACACCGGAAACATATTTTTGAAGACTTGTAGAAAATACGTATGTTATTATAAACGCGCGTGTATGTGTGTATGTGTGTATGTGTGTGTATATGTGTGTGTGTGTGGCTAAATGCATGCTTACATTCATATATACATAGACAAACACACACGGACATATAGTCTCTTATTGATTCTAGTCGACGGGGTTTAGGCATTCTTCGGCACCGTCTTAAGTGTTTTAAGACCATATATACAGGGTGTCCACAAGGTCCGGGTGCATGGAGTAAATAAAATCATAACATAAACAATTAAATATAAGAAATAATAATTTCTTAAAGTATGTGTTGATCCCCATGTACCCAGACTTTGTGGACACCCTGTATATATATATATATATATATATATATATATATATATATATATATATATATATGTGTGTATGTGTGTGTGTGTGTGTGTGATTTGATTTTTTTTATTTGATTTGATGTACTTTCAGCTCATGAACTGTGGCCATGCTGGGGCACCACCATTTAGTGTTGCTACATTATTTTTACTTCGCTAATACTTTTTAGAAATTGACATTTGATGCAGAGGATGTTCGATACCGCTGCCTTCATCTGCACCTTCTAATGTGAAGTTGGTTCATCTGGGACACTTGACAGGAAGAGGTCCAGTTTCATTTTGAAGACACCTATATCCGCCCCATGAAGGTCTGTCAGGTCCTTCGGGAGGATTTTGAAGTGCTGTAGTCTCATGAAGCTCAGGCTGTTGCAGTATCTTGTCCTATATCTTGATGGCAAATTTGGAGTCCTTGGCACTATGCAGTGGCACCTTGTTCTAGTATTTGTGTAACTCTCGATGACAAAGCTTCCGCATAGTTTCTGCTTCTCATTAATCAACAAAGAGTAAATGGAGAAAGTACTTAATCGTGGTGACCGCAAGCTCAATTATATATTGCAGCTACCTTATATGTATATATGTATATATATATATATATATATATACACACATACGCACACACATACATATATACATACATTTATATAGATATTATACACATGCACATACACAATTTAGATATGTAGGGAAGGATATATGTATATATATATATATATATATATATATATAT
>NC_068998.1:52469845-52470603 GCF_001194135.2 Octopus bimaculoides
CATATACCTATATATATATATATATACATACACACACACACACACAAACACACACTCATATTACGAGATAGATATAGAAAGAGGGTGAGATTAAAGATTGACGATCATGATTGAATCGATCTCTTTACGCAAACATTTCATGTTACTATATACACGTACACACACACACACACACACACACATACACACGCCCACATACATATGTACATACATACACACGTACATACATACGGATATAAACTTATACTTATCTATATATCTATGTGTGAATATATATGTTCCTATCTCCTACGTGTATACATATGCATACACATATATATAATATATGAATATATATATGTATATGTATATATATGCATGTGTGTGTAATGTATGTATTTATATATGTACCAATGTATATATGTAAGGTACGGTATATGCATATTGAAATCTATTTTATTCACTTACGTAATACACAATCATATTATCCTGTAGTATTATTTAATATTATGATATTATGATATTGGGTGACAAATGCTGACATTTTACTCATCCCCTTATCGCATTGTGGTATGAACGTTCGGCAGAGGAATGCTGTTTATTATCGCAGTGTATTGTAGTTTGGACGGGCACTATATGTGTATGCGTGTTTGTCTGTATAAATGTATTAACAGTAATTTCTATACATGTATACATACATATATATATATATACACATTTGTATATATATATATATATATATATATATATATATATATTTATATACATACACACACACA
>NC_068998.1:52470938-52472007 GCF_001194135.2 Octopus bimaculoides
TATATATATATATATATATATATATATATATATGTATGTACCTAATGATGTATGCACTCCATTTATACACTCACAACACACAGACACGCCAGTATACACCCTAACATAATTATCTACACAATATAGATCTATATATTTCATTAGTTGTTTAAACTATGTTTAATAAACGATATACATTGCCATTACACATCGTAGATGTCTTAAATCCACCAATATATCAACGCACAAACGAAACATATTGGTGTGTATATAATAAATATTAGCACCTGATATATGCAAATACATATATGTACACATGCACGTACACACACATACACACACACTCATCAGCCATAAGTGGTTAGGAGGTATAAGATGTGGTTATATGTTTTTATCTACATGATGTCCATAGGATTACAGCCGTTTCGCAGCCTTCATCATATAGTAATAGTTTCAATGCATAATAACTATTTTATATGTCTGCAACAATATGGTTGCTAAGAATTTTCTAATGGAATTGTACATTTACAAATCAATGCCGATATAAAAGGCTCGTTTTTCAGATCACAACAACATGATCTTCTGGATTTCAACAGCTTAAATTTCCGCATTAGGATCCTGTGTTGGGTTTCTATGTGGTATGATAACCGTGCTTTCTGGAGGAGCTTCCTGTGATTGCAACACGATTCTATGAAGTTATGTATTGCACTACACACACATACACACACACACAAATAGTATAAGGTTGGGTTGGGTAATAATCCAAGCTGCAAGATATGCCCTCTTGAAGCACATCTGCTTATGTGGATGTTATATTTTTGTGAGGCGGGCATAAGAGACAAAAAAAAAATACTGGAATAATTTCGAACAGGAGACACCTTTCATATTTTCCTTAAATGGACAATTTTGTCAATGGACAATCCTGTTAGCAAAGCAAACACGTCTTATAGGGAAGAAATATTACCTCAAAGTTTTTCCTATCCTCTGTTCACATATACATGCATACATATATACCTACATACTTATATATACACACTCAAATATATATATATATATATATATATATATATATATATATATATATATATAT
>NC_068998.1:52472419-52473817 GCF_001194135.2 Octopus bimaculoides
TATATATATATGTATATATATGTACATAGAAGTGTTTGAACGAACGAAATAAAGGCACTCAACGCATTCATTAGAAGTTAAATGTGTGGATCATGACAGTTTGAATCAAACTGCCTTGATCCATATATATATATATATATATATGTTTATATGTACGTATATATTTACTCATATGTGAGTAAATATATAGACACACACACGCATATATATATCAACATGTGTGTAAACGCACGCACTCACACACACATACACACACATAGACGCACACACACACATGGTATATCTGCGTGTGTGTGTGTGTGTGTGTGTGTGTGTGTGTGTGTGTAGGTTTTTTGCGTATGTTCTTCCCTACTAGCGGCGATGTTCATTCCAAGCTGGAATACATTCCTCTAGTTTCATGTCATTAAACAAATCGAGCAGATGTGAACTGCTTTAATCCGATAATCTATCTCGTGCTAACTACCCCCCCCTCTCTCTCTCTTTCTTTCTTTCTTTCTTTCCTCTTTTCCTCTCCTCTCTTTCTTTCTCTCTTACTGTCTCTAACCCCATCTTTTTCTCTCTCTCTCTGTATATCTGTATGCATACATGTATATATAACAATATATTTGTATATCTATATAGATGAATTTATTCACACACACAGATACGTACGGACACACACACATACGTATGCACACACACAAACACACACAAACACACACAGACACACACATATACGTCTATACACAATACATAGATACATGTATTTATCCACATATATATACATATATATGTATGCATACATAAATATATGTATATCTGTAGGTATGTATGCATATATGTATATATATATATATAATATACATATATATAATATACATATATATAATATACATATATATACATATATATAATATACATATATATACGTATACATATATATATATATGTATATATATATTTGTATATGTGTATATATGTATATACATATATATTTATATTGAAATATATATGTATGCGTGTGTGTATACATATATATATATATATTTGTATATATATACATATATATGTGTGTGTGTGTGTGTGTGTGTGAGTGTTTGTACGTGTGTGTGAATATGTATATAGCATATAATGTATAAATGCATATACATACATTTATACACACACAGAAACACATGAACTCACGACACGCGCATGCACACACACACACACAGGCATTCAGTATAACTACGTATGTATATATCTACGTATGTGTAGGAAGACTGATAACGTTTAGTCAGTGAGTTCGAAGTAGCGGACTGTTCGGCTTTCATCGGACTCTCCGATATTTGGAAGTCACTGACAAATCTATTCTGATACAAGTATAAGGAAACATGCACTCCACAAAATATATTGCGTGCATATATATATATATATATA
>NC_068998.1:52476375-52477141 GCF_001194135.2 Octopus bimaculoides
GAAAAAGACTAAGAAACATCTTTTTTTTAGTTAGTTATTTTTTGCATTTCTTTTCGTATAGAATATGGTTAAATGCCAATACGCTTTTATCTGCTTTCCTCTACGAATTTGTTTTTAGATATCTATTTAATATACTCATTCATATATACGTACGTACGTACATACATAGAAACACATGTGCATACGTGGACGAAAGTGCATTTGTGTGTGCGTGTGTGGGTGTGTGTGTGTGTGTGCGTGTATGGGGAGGGTGTGTGTGTGCGTGTATGGGGAGGGTGTGTGTGCGCGTGTTTGTGGTAGTGTGTGTTTGATCCACTGCATATACTATGCAACTGTTTATATCAGTTGTGAAATATATACATATGTTGGTACATGAATAATATATACGTGTGTGTGTGTTTGCAAAATTGAAAAATAAATGTCTATATATGCATATATATCCATATACATATATTTGTTTATATACATACATATATTCGTATATATATATCTGCGTGTGCATATATATATATGTATGTATGTATATATTTATCGTATATACGTATGTATATGTGTGTGTGTGCGTGCGCGTCTATGCGACACACATACGCCCACAAACACACAGGCCCATACCACGATGCTAAAATCAATATATCGTTCTGAAACTTTAGTTCGCTTCGCATATCAAACGCACATATTCACAGCTTCCTGTTGCTCTCACAAACGATAATATATATATTTGTATATATATATATATATATATATATATATATATATACATATATAT
>NC_068998.1:52477698-52479048 GCF_001194135.2 Octopus bimaculoides
TGTGTGTGTGTGTGTGTGTGTGTATAGAAAGAGAGAGAGAGAGAGATGTTGCGTTATGTCGGACAAAAGAAAGAGTTCTCAATACATGTTGTAGAGGACATTTTTTTAAAAATTGGAAATGAAAATGAGAATGCGTCCCGAGATGCTGCTTTGTATCTTTTCTATCTTCTATATGTTTTGTGCTCAATAACGGGAAATCCTTGATTTTCAGGATGAGGTTGTTGAGCTTCTCCGCGCTGTCTTCTCTTGTTTTCTGAAAGGTTAAGCCACTTTTTGTGGGTTTCCCTTCTGATTTTCACTTCTTTCCATCAATTTTGTTTTTTTGCCCTGTAGTTGTTGACACCGGAAACTGATTGGGTGCTGCTGCTGCTTGTGACTAGGTAGAACATTTTCCTGGCCTTTGATCTGTTCTTAAAACCGAGAGCGAAGCGAACTCTTTCACGATTTTTTATTTGCTGTCTTCGAGGCTTGCCTTTTTTTTTAATGTTTGACATTTAGTTTCCACAGCTAATCCGCGCGAAGGGCCCTAAATAACATATAGTAGTTAGGTGCTCTGCACCGAACGACCAGTTGTCCTGCTCCTCTCTCTACATCAATTCAAAGACACTCATTTCCTGGTTTTGTGGATGTTATGAGGATTTATACATCCGTAGAACTCTCACCTGACCTGTCGGCTCAGTTTTGGAATGAAGTACAAACCAGGGATTAACATCAATATCAATATCTTTTTACGTTGCCTTCATGTCTTTTTCGTCTCAAATATTACTGGATTAGGCAATGGTTTGATGTAGCTCATCGTTTGTCTTTCACCTCATTCCCAGGTTTAAACTCAATACATAAGTTGATAAATATCCTCCTAAGTTCGTGTATAAACGAGGTCTGCCTCCCACTCTATCACGGAAGGTTTAAGGAAAGAAATTGTAGCATTGACGAAGCACGAGTAGGGCACCTCCTTCTTTCCAGTGCCTTACTCATTCAGGAAGGAAAGTACTTGTTTTTGTAAGGTAAGAGTGTCATGTAGGCTTTTTTTCTATTTGAATGTTCCATATCAACAATTTATCAATTGCAAATTACATATGCAAAGGACGAATTTGATCCATCACTCAAATTTCTATCATTAAAATACATAGAATTCTCTTGTTTGGACATAGGCTTTATGGTTAGAGGCAGAGGTAGAGAGAGAGAAAGAGAAAGAGAGTGAGTGTGTGTGTGTGTTGTTGTTGTTGTTGCTATTGTCATTTTGCCAAACGTATCAACACATCTCTAAACAATATTTTCCCCAGAATTGTCAATATTGCCCCCCCTCCTTCCCATTTTGCTGCCAAACGTTGTCGTTGTTGTTGGTTTTCC
>NC_068998.1:52484276-52486088 GCF_001194135.2 Octopus bimaculoides
TATATATATATGCTCAGATATGCTCTAGTGTATATATGTATGTCTGTCATTCAGTTTTATTTCAAAATTTCTTGCCAATCAATTACTGAAATTCCAACTTAATCAAATTTTCACGTTTTATTATTTGTAAGTTTGACAACTTTATTGAATTAAACTAGTACTTTCATGCGTTGCGCAATCCTCATGTTTGCGTACAATACATTTTCTACGAGGCTTGAAGATAATCAAAATAAGTAGCGGGATTGATTCATTCGACAAAAAGCTCTTCAAGGCGGTGCCCCAGAATGACCGCAGTCTCATGACAGGAACAAGGAAAAGATAAAAGTTCTTCCAATCCATCATCATTGTCTGCAAGTCTCTAGCGTTTGTCTTCAGAATTGCAATTAGGTATATGTGGTACCTACGGTGCTAATCAACCACCCGTTTCACCCACCCCATCATGCCACTTCGCCCTTGGCTGCCTTTACTGGAATTCTCCCTCTTCCAAGTATTCGAGCGTGATCCCTAATTCTTTCCTCATCTACGATTTGTTCCCATTCCTTTCCCTATGTCCAAGACTCATGACAAAAGTACGAGTCTTGGATAACTTCAAAAAGTTTTAAGCACTTCCTCTCTTCTTCTGAACAGATTTGATTTCCAAAATCCAGTCGTGGCCCGTCATAATAAACATTGCAGACTCTGGTAACGCGGAAAGCTGGAGAATTCTTCCGTCCGTCTTTACGTTCTGAGTCCAAATTTTGCCGAGGTCGACTTTACATTTCATCCCTTCCGGGGGCCAATAAAATAAGTACCAGTCCATCACAGGGGTCGCTATCATTGACTTGGTCCCTCACCAACAATTGCAGGCCTTTTGCCAGAATTTGCAAGCAATAAATATTACAGACTCTGTCTGTCTGTCTGTCTGTCTGTCTGGCTGGCTGCTCCCCTCTCTCGCTCTCTCCTTCTTCTTCTTCTTCAGTTATCTAGTTTTTTTAATTTTTATTCTGTCTTCCTCTCTGTAGCTTATTTGCTAACGTTTGGTGTTTTATCACCTTCTCTCTTAACACAAACAACGTTAATCTGTGGTCAAAGTCAATCTCGAGTTGAACAACAACAACAACAACAACAACAACAACAGTAGCAGCAGCAGCATTAATATTTGATCACATGTCTGCGAGATTTGGCGCGTCCTGGGGCTAAACAACAAAGACGACGACGACGATGACAGCAACATAGAAACTACACTACATTGACTCAGTCTAAAATAAATTAATACCTTATTTGGCAATCGATGTTTGTGTGTGTGTATGTGTGTGTGTGTGTGTGTGTGTGTGTACGCATGTATGTATCTATTTACTTCTGCCTCTCTCTCTCTCTCTCTCTCTCTCTCTCTATATATATATATATATATATATATATATATATATATATATGCACAGTTTATTGTTAAATTGTTTATATACATAACTTGACGTAAAAACAAACGTTAATACACTCACACACAAACACACATTGTTGTTGTTGGCATTCCAAATGCAAGAGAAAACATATTTTGTCGGACTAACGATTAGGTATTAAGAAATTGTATATGTATGTATGTATGTATGTATGTATGTGTGTGTGTTTGTGTGTGTGTGTGTGTATACATATACACACATACATATTTTAATATTTGTATTTATGCAGAGTTATAATAAAAGAGAAGCTTTACGTGGAACTAGACTTTTAAATGCATTTTGTGGGAGTATATATATATGTATTTATGTATGTATGCATATGTACATGTATATATATATATATATATATGTATATATATAGGTATATATATATATG
>NC_068998.1:52486098-52486910 GCF_001194135.2 Octopus bimaculoides
TATATATATATATACAAACATGTAGAGTGCGATTTATTACACCAAGTTAATAACCTTATCTCAACTGAACATTGATTAATTAACGTTCTAAAAATCCTCATTACTGAAAATATATGTATCTAAAAAAAAAATTTCTTTTAATATTTCGAAGTATTCTAAAGAATTTTTGAACGTAATTTCCTTATAGAATTTCTCTCTGGAATCTTGAAATTTACCGTCTTCTCGAAGAAAACTTATTCCAAATTAAGAAAGAATTGTCTAAAACGTCTTTGTACCTCTTTTACACCCCATTCCTGTTGCCTCGCGTTTGACCACCATTATGTTTTGTGTCCTAGAAATCTGTGTTTTATAGCGAAAACATCGACACAACAGAATTAGTGAGACAAATATATATGTAAAGATATATATTTAAGGATCAAAAAAAGGTCCCACCGGCCGCTTTCTTGGATTTCTCCCATATATATTATTCACCCTGGACGGGACGCCGTTCAAGTGTAAGATTAACTCATTCTTGCCAGCAGAATGGACAGGAGTAACGTGAAAGGAAACGTTTTGGTCAAGAACTCCTCCAGGAATCGAAACTATAATCTTCTTACGATTATGAGTGAATCACCGTAATCCACACACACAAACACAATTCGTGTTTTTCTCCTTGTCTCCGTATTCTCTCTGTTGAAGAGCGTAGCTCGAAACGTCAAAGACTTTCCGTATTCCCGAGCGTCATACAATACATCCTTTTGTTATTTACACCACCTGTCCTCGTCTGTTGTTGTTTTTTCGTACATTCTCCCATATATATATATATATATATA
>NC_068998.1:52487922-52491342 GCF_001194135.2 Octopus bimaculoides
GCTGTGTGCTTTGAATATAGGAAGGGAAAAGACGGGAGGGATGGTCACGTTCGGATTAGTCTTGATAATAGGTGAACTCGATCAGGTTTGCGGTGGGGCGAGAAAGCAATAACAGCTCATAGTAGGAATCACAGCAACAACCGAAACAACAACAACAAGAGACGGGCAGAACTGCGAGTAAAGGAGAGAACCTCTACGTTACGGCTCAGCCTGCGTGAGATAGTGAGCAATATCCCTCTGATAACTCGCCGACGTCATTGCCGCCATCTTAAACGAGATTGGGTCGTTAATTTTCGATGTACAAATAATAGGCGGAGCTTTAACAATAACAGCAAGACGATGACGACGACGACGAGGAGGAAAACAGTGACAAAAATAGAAACAACAAAAACACCAGCAGCAGCAGCAGCAGCAGCAGCAGTAATAGAAATAGTATTTATAATAACAACAGCAACAACAACGACAATAAAATTATACACAACGACGGCGACGATAAAAACAAGAACAACAACAACAACAATAGCGATAAAATAATAAAGAACTGGAGGAATGGACATCAATAATAAAAGCGAAAATGGCAGCTGAATTGATGGCGAATCACGCCGTACCCGTCTAGAAAATGGGAAGGACACACTTGGATGATGTAGTCTTAGATAGACAATGCTATGTGAAGAAGAACAAGGGTTGGTTAGCCGTGAATGAAGCGTCTTTGCAGTAATCGTCCAATCTATTCAAGACTTACACCACCACCACCACCACCACCACCACCAACACCAACAACAACAACAACAACAACAACAACAACTACTACTACTACTACTACTACTACTACTACTACTACTACTACTACTACTACTACTACTATCGTACCAACAAACACGCGTGGTTTTTGCCTTCCGACGTACAAATTTACAACGATGTATATCATTATCTCATATGATTAATTAATTAGCAAAACCGATAGTTTATGCATTTTTTTTTTGTTTTTGTTGTTTTCGATGATATATTAATTAATTTGTTGATAGAGTTTGAAGTTGTTTAAGTAAAAACTATAATGAATGGTTAATGACGAGATGCTTAATTAATCAGGAGTACATTTCGAAAAGAGAACAATTGGGAGTACCTCATGGATGTATAAATATGTGTGTATATATATATATATATATATATATATATATATATACACAACTGATTACCTGCAATTTAGGGATAATTACTGGTACCAAGCTCGGAGTTTTGTGTGAGTAAATAATAATCAACGTAAAAGCTACTACTCAGGAATTGTAAGTATACAAGAGAATATATACATATATATATATATATATATATACATACAAGCATATACATGTATGAGTGAATACGTACATACATGCATATATATATATATATCTGCATGTGTGCGTATGTGTAAAAATATTTGTATGTATGTATATATATATATATATATATATATATATATATATATATATATATATGAATATATGCATATATTTATTGGCGTCAAACTGATACACCTGTTTGTTCCTCCGCCTGTCTTCGTCTTGTTTTCCGTAAATTTGAACTATATATGTGTGTGTGTGTGTGTACATACATGCATACATATATAGATATATATGTATGTATGTATGTGTGTATGTATGTATGTATGTGGATGTATGCATGTATGTAATGCATCGAAGAAGCTGCCAAACGAATTTGCACTAATGTTTACTTTGTTATACGTCTATTATCTGCCGTCCGCATAAGTGCACGCGCGCGCGCATGTGTGTGCGCGAGTGTGTATATATACATATATACACACATATACATACTCGCACACACAAAGACACACACACTCACATATATATATCACCATGTTGGACCGTTGAACTCGGCACATTTTCTCTCTCCATTTTTTCTGCCGAAGAGCGTTGGCTCGAAACGTAAAACACTTTTCCGTTCTCCCCAAGCGTCAAACTAACACACCTGCTTGTTGTTCTTACACTTGTTCAAGTCTTTGGTTTCTTTTCTCTTTCTTTTTTGTAAATTTGTAAATTTATATATATATATATATATATATATATATATATATATAAATGGAACAAAAATGCAATAGTGGACAATAAAACATTCGGACAGGCAGACGACACAAAGGCAGACAAGAGAAACAACAATTAGAAGGACAGGCAAAGAAAGACGGGTCCTTCGCGGCCTCATTTCCTCAGTCAAGTACCAGAAGTCATGACGGTTTCGGGAAGTTACACTTATATACATGTATATATGTATGTATGTATATTTGTAAATACACTCACATTTTTCATCAGTAGGAACTTAGGAAAGTTACTGCAGGCCCATGAAAGCTTTGTGCAGCACTTACCACTCTGATAACTGCCCTGCACGAAACTCTCCATTTTTTAAAGTCAGTTTTCTAATTTTTCTGCCGATTATGAATAAAAAAAACATACGCATTCTCATGTACTACGTTCTGTTGCTAATATTTCATGTGTTGTACGAGTTAAAGTGTGTCTTCGTGATGTAATATGGCTTTAAGTATAAACTGAGTATAACACTGGAAAAAGTGTGTGTGTGTGTGTGTGTGTGTGTGTTTGTGTGTGTGAGAGAGAGAAAGAGGGGAAAGAGTGAAAGAGAAAGAGTTGGAGAGAAGGAATGAAAGAAACAACTGAAGGGTTAGGAAAGAGAGGAAGAAAGAAAGAGAGAATGAAATGAATAAATAAAGAAAGAAAGATAGGAACGAAAGAAGGAAGGAAGAAAGAAAGAAAAGATATTCGAATTTAGAACTATTGTATTGTAATTTTAACTTTTCGTTACTTAAGAAAAAAAAAAAAAATAGAAGGGCGACCAAAGACGACTTTGGCGGGATTTGAACCTAAATACTCGTAATGAAGGTAGCGAAAACTTATCGCTGTGGGACACCCTGGCAGCGATTTAACCACCTTAAGCATTACATGTTTGTACACTTCAAAGTTTCGAGCGAACCCTCTCCGCCTCCCTCTTATATCACACCTCCTCTTGCTTCTCCTCCCCTTCTCATCTCTCTTTCCTTTCTATCTCCCCTTTCTTCCTTATATCTATCTCACACTCTCTCTCTTTCACTCATTCAGTGTCCGTTCGTCAAGGAGTGATTTTTTGTGGAATTATATTTAGTTTATGCGTTTACTGTTGCAAAATCTGTTTATTTTGTGTTTATTTTTTGTTTGTTTCTGTGTGAATGTGTGTGTGTGCGTGTGTGTGTGTGTTGATGTGGCTGCTTTGTGGTTGTGTATCCGTGTTTAATGCGTGTGTTAGGTGCATGCGTATGCTTATATACAC
Organism: Octopus bimaculoides; assembly: GCF_001194135.2. NCBI lineage: Eukaryota > Metazoa > Mollusca > Cephalopoda > Octopoda > Octopodidae > Octopus > Octopus bimaculoides. Next base: position 52,491,232 of record NC_068998.1, read on the forward strand.
AGACTGATCTATCTATCTATCTATCTATCTATCTATCTATCTATCTATCTATCTATCTATCTATCTATCTCTCTCTCTCTCTCTCTCTCTCTCTCTATATATATATATATA
>NC_068998.1:52491896-52492477 GCF_001194135.2 Octopus bimaculoides
TATATATATATATATATATATATATATGTACATACATACATACATATATGCAAGTATATATATATAGTTTTGCTACTTAACATTTAAATTGGCGCGAACGTAGCATCATCATCATTAGCATGTCCATCATCATCAACATCATCATCATCATCAACATCATCATCACCATCAAAATCAACAAGCAGAACGTTCTCATCGAACCATATTGCGGTGTATATATATCGATCTCTCTGTAAACTGTAGTGTTGTGACATTTCTGCCCTTCCCTCTGAACTGTTTATCGATCACATATGAACTGCAGATGCTAGGAATACAAAAATCGAAGATCGATGAGGTACACGAATAGATTCTGCATTTCCCATACACAATCTCTTAAATAAAGCACCACATTCAGTACTCTTTGAACTACTACTACTACTACTACTACTACTACTACTACTACTACTACTACTACCAACAGTATTAAAACTGAAATTACTAATTATATATACATATACACACGAATACACATAATGTTTACGTATCGTAATTGTACACAACGTATATTTATTTTTGTATATATATGTGTGTATAATCACACA
>NC_068998.1:52493667-52494517 GCF_001194135.2 Octopus bimaculoides
TGTGTGTGTGTGTGTGTGTGTGTGTGTGTGTGTGTGTGTGTGTGTGTATATATAACTGCATATATACCTATAAATTTACACAGGTACATTCACATATTTGTTCGTATGTGCATAGATGTATGGCGGTACGGCCAATTAACAGTTTGCTTAAACAGTTTCCGTAATCATGTATGTCAATATATACCTAATTAGCTTCCCTGAAAAACTAATTAACGGAAATAAATTGCGCGTTTCAATGCATCAGCAATTGTTTTTGCTTTGTTGTATAGGAATGGCAGCGTACGTATTTATCGAATTATACATGCTATGAAGCATATAGCCGACAACAAGCATATGCATAAAATGAGAAAATTTATTATATATACAGATATAATGTTGATGTGTGGTTGTTTAACTTACTAGAAATAACAGTCAACTATCTTTCGGATTATACCTACTGCTTCAGAAATTAGACAAAAAGGAAATGGAAAAGAATGGAGGACTTATGATTCATGTAGTCCTAGATACGTTATTCCTGACTTTTTATTTAATGCGGATTTGTGTGTTTAATCAGGCTCGGATTTGGTCAATATAAAGAGGAAGAAACAATAGCTAATTTTACATACACACACGCAAACACACATGCATATATGCACGTATTATACAAACATACACATCTTTAAAGATGTGTGCTTGTGTGACTACAGAAATACATCCACGTACGAGTATATGTATGTATTTATGTATGTATTTATGTATGTATGTGTGCATGTATGTGTATCTATCTATCTATCTGTCTATCTATCTATCTATCTATCTATCTATCTATCTATCTATCTATCTATCTATCTATCTATATATATATATATAT
>NC_068998.1:52494754-52498002 GCF_001194135.2 Octopus bimaculoides
ATATATATATATATATATATATACAAACAGCCTCAACTTCCGTTATTATTAATCTGATACTGTGGGGTGCCCATATTTGAGAGTAGTAACCCAGACGGCTGAGGACAAATGTCTTCCATAGGGCCAGCTTAGTTTCCTGGCCCCTTGTTTAAAAGTTCTCAGAATCCATCCCAGTATTTGCCTTCTCATTACGACTACCTTGGTGATATGCACGTGAAACGTTTCTCGTGCATATCACCAGGGTAGTCGTAATGAGAAGAAGAATGCTGGGATGGATTCTGAGAACTCTTATATCAATTCCAGACCATGCATTACTTTATGACTGATATTACCACACTTTCTGGTCCGAAGCATCTTTGTTAGTGCAATCGAGCTGATAGCAGAGGGCTTCGAATTTTCCTGCATTAAAACCACGTGTTGTTTCCTTCCGAGAGAGAGCTACCATAAAATAGTAGCGGCCTTAAGACAGTTCCCTGAAGTACTCCATTCACTATTGCTGTCTCCTAGAATAGGGTCCCGTTGGCTTCTGTCTTTCAAGAAGTCATGTAACCATTCCCACAGTGTCCTGACAAAGCTGTGTCTTTGTACCTTGTAACATAATAATACCGTGATCAATTTTGTCAAAGGCCTTTGCAAAAAAACAAGAAATATCACATCCACTGTTAATGTTTCAGCACCCAGTCATAATGCTTCAGAAACTCTGTGAAGAATCTTCTTCCTAAGCGGAGGCCATACTGGAGCAAGCCATTGTCATTATCTTCTAATATATCGTTGCTATTATAATAAACTTTCGTATGTCAAAATTTGGCCAAATGCGTTTCTTTTTCTTTTTTTTTCAATATTTATTTTTGCTTGAAATAGCCGCTTCTTTTGGTCAAACTATCGTATCTCCAGCTACTTCCGATTTCAGAATATCAAAAATTGTTAAAGTCTAGTACAACGATTTTGCTATGGAATGGTGAAGCTATTTTTTCGTGCGCATGTACTCTTAACGTATTGTTGTGCATGTTCTCTTAACGTATATTAAAGCGGTGTGCCGATGGAACCGTTAGCAATTCGGGCAAAATATTTCTTCGTTCTCTATGCGTTCTGGGTTCGAGTTCTGCCGAAGTCGACTCTGCATTTCGTCCTTTCAGGTTCGACAAAATTAAATTCTATTTCAACAGTGACCTCGATGTAATTGACTTACCCCATCCCGCAAAATTACTGGCCTTGTTTCAAAATTTCAAACCATTTCTAAATTGTGATAATAAATTTCATTTTCTTCATTTCTCTCAAACAGGTACTCAACGAATCCAGTAATAGAAGCAGCAAGAAAGCTACACCTCTGTTCTTCTGCAGCCAGGTGAACGCATCAACTACAATCCATTCTCTTATATAAACTTTAAGAAACAACCAATGATCCTTGAAATCGCAACATAATCGCCAACTCACATCATATCGAAACATTTCTTATTCAAATTTCCATCTAGCGCGTAGCTTCAGCATACAGCTAAGAAAACGGACAGAACCGTTTTATGATCTCCTTATTTCGTCGCCGCCATTTTTTTCCCTCAGTCAGTTACCCTTATTTATTCTTTCCTCTCCCTCTACTATTGAACCAATGGGGGTACGTTTGGTCTGCTAGAAATAGCAGAGCCGTATCTTCTAAAATAAAATAAAAAACGTGATTAGTTTACACCACGGAATGGACACACTTTGATTATAAATGTGCTGGGAATAAGCACCACAACATCAGTAAAATCAGTAAGTACAGCAGGGAGAGAGAAAGAGAGAATTTATTGATATCGATCCTTCAGCCCAACCTGTTAACATCAGCTAAAGAGTAATAATCACAGGAAAGCATACATATACATATATATATATATATATATATATATATACACACACATATACACTCACACATATATATATAAAGTACAACTACTAGGCCAGTAGCCAATACTAAGTTCAGAGGGAGAGCAGTCAGATAGAGCGGTGACGGGATAAAGTAGAAACTATGTGCCCATGATGCATTCCGCACTGTCTGACATGATGGAGGAAGAAAGACTGGATGTTGTGAGTTTTGAAACTTCGTCACCAGCTTCGAATGACTCATTCGTCAGCCAGCGCAGCAGCAGCAGTGGCAGTAACAACAACAACAACAACAGCAACAATAAATGCAGCAACAGCAACAGCAGCAGCAGCAATAGTAGTAGTGGTAGTAGTAATAGCAGTAGCTGTAGTAATGGAGGTGGTGGTGGCAGTGGTGGTGACGGCAACAAGAGCAACAACAACAACAGCAACAACAACAAGAACACGGCAGCCGACCAAACTGGTTACCACCAACACCACCACCATAACCACCAACGCCACCATCACCCCCACCATCACCACAACTACCATCACCAACACCAACGCCATCATATGAATAATAGCAACAGCAGCAGCAGCAGCAACAGCAGCATCAGCAACAACGGTAGTAATAACTTGACCGGAAGTAAATGTACCACAAATATCAGTCGGCACACAAGTTACTCTCAACAACAACAAACACAACAACAGAATTCAATTCCCAACAAATGTGTTGGGAATAACAACAACAACAACAACAACAGTGACAGTAACACCAGCAGCAGCAGCAACAGTGGTAGCTGTCATAACAGCCACCAACAGCAGCAACCGAAACAAAAACAACAGCTGCAAAAACATTCTAATGTTCACTTACACCGCCATCTTGAATCACACCAGCAGCAGCAGCAGCAACTGCCTCAGTCGTGTGGGTCACCTCCAGCAACCAGGAGTGTATTGGCTCAACAACAACAGCAACAACAACAACAACAACAGCAGCATCAACAACAGCAAAGAAATGGCGGTTTGTCTATTCTTGTGAAACATGGTCGAAAGTTGGCAGTGAAGCCGCCATCACCTCATCACACAACGACTTCCGGTTCCTGTGACAGCAACTCCATGGACGATGTGAGCTCCACCACGACCGACAACAACGCCACCTGCGGCAATACGGCTTCGATCTCAGAGGTGGCAATGGCAGCGGCGGCGGCGGCTGCTGCCGCTGCTGCAGCGGCGGTGGTGACTACAACGACGACCACGACGGTGGATTTCGTAAATAGTTCTACCAACACCATCACCGCCATGAACACCAACACCTCGAATACTACAGCCAACAACAACAGCAACAACAATAGGAAAAATATCCCGGAATGTAAATCGTCGTCGTCGTCATTATCATCACCCCCACCTCCTCCCCC
>NC_068998.1:52498212-52500564 GCF_001194135.2 Octopus bimaculoides
TCCTCTTCGTCGCCACCACCGTCACCAGTAGCCGCCGTCACCGCCGCCGTCACCGCCGCCGCCGCCGCCGCCGCCGCTGCTGCGGCTGCGGCTGCTGCTGCTGCTACCGTTGCCCCTCTGCCCAGCGTCAATTCCGTAGAGCCGATGGCTGTAACCTCCCCGGCCGCATCGCCACCCCCACCACCATCGTTATCACTACCACTACCTCCACCACCGCCACCCCCACCAGCAATAACAACGACGACGACAACCAATGCCGCCCAGCCTCTGTCCAGGCTGGGCAACCTGAGATCGTCCCCACTCCATTCTCTGACCAGCTACAACGTTCTCTGCGGCGCTCAGCAAGCACATCACCACCTCCCTCCTCCACCTCCTCATCATCAGCAGCAACAGCAACAACAGCAGCGCTACGATCGCTGTCCTATATCTCCGGTTTCGAGCCTGCCTCTTGGCGTGGTCACCACTTTGCCAATATCTTTGCCGAGCATGTTGACCACAACACCGATAACAGCGACTCCGAGGTCGAAACTGTCGTTTGGCATCAGCCGGATCCTCGGAGTGGAAGAGGAGGACGACAGCGAGATGCGGAAAGAGAGGGAAGAGAACGGAAGCGGTGGGTCCGCGGGGGCCGGCGGAGATATGGAGGAAGATGAGGAAGTAGAAGTCGAGGTGGAGATGGAAGAAGATGATGAAGAGGAGGAGGAGAGGGAAGAGGTAGAAGGGGATTGCTGCGACGATGGCAAGCGTGGTTGCCATGACAACCGGCACTACTCGCTGCATGTTCACCCCCAGCAAACGCAACCCCACCCACTCCACACGAATCTCTCACACCAACACCAACAACAACGGCAGCAACAACATCTTAACAACAACAGTAACAACAACAACAACAATAACGGGAACCATTACCAGTTATCGAATGGTCTGAAATCCGCCATTGATAGCCAACACATGCACCATCTCCACCACCATCCACACCACCACCACCACCCTCCCCACCACCACATCCATAACAGCAACAGTAATACTACTACTAATACTACCACTATTAGTAACGAAACCAACAACAACAACAACAACAATAACAACAGTCACAGCAATGCGTGTTCAAATGCTGGCGGTGGTAGTGGCGTTGGTGCTATGAATAGTAGTAGTAGTAATAGTAGTAGTATTAGTAGTAGCAATAATAGTGGTAGTAATGGTAGCGGTAACAGTAGTAGTAGTAGTGGTGGTGGTAGGAATAGTAGCATTAACAGTGTTAGTCATAATAAGATCGCTAGTAGTAATACTAACAATAATAAAACCCACATCTGTTTGACAAACGGGGGTAGCCCGACTATACTAAACAGCATCAGCAACAACAACAACAACAGCAGTAGTATCAGTAGCAGTAGCAGTAGTAGCGGCAGTAGCACACCGACTTCACCGACTCTTTTATTTGGTGGCAACAGCCACAACAACAACAACAGCAACAACAACAACAACAGCACAAATGATAGTAATAGCAACAACATGGACACGCACTCCATTCCTTTTTCTCGTTCGGCGTCACCATCGCCGAAATCCGATCTTGAACTCTCGACCAGTCCGACCAATCACGGACCTTCGTCTGTAGCGGATATGAAAGCAACACACGCTGCTTCGGCGGCCCTAGCTACCGGTCTGGCAACGACGTTATCAGGGAGTCTTTTGTCGCTTCCCACCTTCCCTTGTGGACTGCAGATGGCTTCAGGAGCAAGTGGGGTGATTAAAGTACCCGCTCACCGACCGCATCCATTAGCGAACAGTTGGTATCCTCTTTCCTACCCTTGGTTGGACCTTCGACGTGATAGGCTCGGCAGTAAGTAAACACTTTACTTCTAATATTCATCTTTATATTTCTATTTTTGTATATTTTTCTAACTCGTGTGTTGTCATTTTACGATTTCTTACAAAAAAAAAAGAGAAAATGGTAATAGATAAATAAATAAATAGGCGCAGGAGTGGCTGTGTGGTAAGTAGCTTTCTTCCCAACCACATGCTTCTGGGTTCAGTCCAACTGCATGGAACCTTGGGCAAGTGTCTTCTGCTATAGCTTCGGGCCGACCAAAGCCTTGTGAGTGGATTTAGTAGACGGAAACTGAAAGAAGCCCGTCGTATATATATATATCCGGCATTCGCCATGATAGATCGCTGACCACTACATTTATTTTTTTTCTCCTTGTTTCTTTTTGTGTTTCTTTCAGTTGAAGAGCGTAGGCTCGAAACGTCAAAGACTTTCTCTATTCCCGAGCGTTAAACTAATACATCCATTTGTTGTTTACACCACCTGTCTTCGTCTGTTGTCTTTTTCGTAAATTCTCCCACATATAT
>NC_068998.1:52500644-52501413 GCF_001194135.2 Octopus bimaculoides
ATATATATATATATATATATATATATACATATAATTAGATGTTTATGAGTTGATAAAAGGTGACTCTGATTGGAGTTTCTCACTCATAAGCGGATTTCAAACGGATACGTGTGTGAGAGTGTGTGTGCGCGCGCGTGTGTGTGTCTTTGTGTATGTGCTTGACCTCAACACTGCTTGACAGTTTGTTTACATCCCCGTAATCTAGCAGTTCGGCCAAAGACTCCGATAGAATAGACTCTAAAAAGATGTACTTTGGTCCATTCGTTCGACTAAAGGGAGAGAGAGAGAGAGGGAGTGAGAGAGAGGGAGACAGACAGACATGAAGAGAGAGAGAGAGACAGACAGAGAGACAGAGACTGAGAGAGAGAGAAAGAGGGAGAGAGGTGAACATTGATTGGATTATTGATATATAAGGATATGATGATAGCAGCTGGAAAGACTTCGAACTCACATCTCTTTAACAAGACCTGGATTTGGAACACTACAAAACACCAACAAGACGACGACGATGACGACGACGACGACGACGACGACCACCACCACCACCACCACCAAGAATAGAATCAGAAGTAGTGGCAAAAATGTTAACAAATATAATAATAATAATAATAATAATAATAATAACAACAACAACAACAACAATAACAGGTTGCTCTTTGGTTGTGCTGGAAAACTTGTGTCGTCACAGGAATTATAGAACGAATTTTGTACAGCGAATATACTTAGGTTTCGTGACATTTATTGATATAATACATGTAACTGGCTGTGG
>NC_068998.1:52502559-52503217 GCF_001194135.2 Octopus bimaculoides
TATATACGTAGAGTGAAAGAGAGAGAGAGATGTATATATATATATGTGTGTGTACGTACACATATACATATATGCATACATACATGCATAAATATATCCGTACATAGATATATACATATTCATTTATAAAAACTTATATATGGATATTTATATACATATATATGTGTGTAAAATATATACATATACACACACTCTCTCTCTCTCACACACACACACACACACACACACACACACGCATATATATATAAATATATATGCATATATATGTCTGCAGATGTATGTATATAAACATATATATACCTACGTATGATATGTTTGTAGCATAATATACATACATATGCACAGAAACAGACGTATATATTAATCACCCTTAACACAATATCAGACGCTACACATCATTGAAAATAGCAGCCGACCCCCGAACCAGCCCCCCTTCCCGTCCTGCTTCATTCAACAAATGATATATATTGTCGATAATGTTAGCAGAACATCTATGGTAAGACATCAAATACGAAACACATCAAACAACACATGCACGCACTCACACACACACACACACACACACACACACACACACACACACACGCACATATTCACATATATACACATACAGACACATATGTAGATACATATGTAGATAAATAATATGTATATATAT
>NC_068998.1:52503731-52507053 GCF_001194135.2 Octopus bimaculoides
TGTGTGTGTGTGTGTGTGTGTGTGTGTGTGTGTGTGTGTGTGTGTGTGTGTGTGTGTGTATGTGTGTGTGTGTGTGTGTGAAATATTTATGATATATGTTTATGTACGAAATTTCATGTTTATACAATCTACCGGTTTCACATCTTTAAATATGTTCATGATCTTGAAAATATATTGATATAACATTTTTATGATTGAATGGTAACGTCAAACGCGGAATGCTTAGCGGTATTTCGTCTGTCTTTACGTTCTGAGTTCAAGTTCTTCCGAGGTCGACTTTCTTTCAGGGTCGATAAATTAAGTACCAGTTGCATATTGCGGTTGATCTAATTCACTGCCCCTCCTCTTCCCAAAAATTTCGGGTCTTGTGCCTAGATTAGAAAAGAATATTTCTACTATTGGTACGAGGCTTGATATTTGGCAGGGAGTGGAGAGAAGGGGGTTCATTACATCGGTTCCAGTGCTCAAATAATATTTATTTGATCGACACTCCGAAAGACAAAGTCAGCCTTGGAAGAATTTGAGCTCAGAACTTACAGTCGGAAGAAGTGCTGTGAGGTATTCTGCCAACTCATCACCCGAAATGAGAGTACCAATTCTTACTCATAACTGCTCAACATAGCGCAACGCACATTCTTTCTAACAGAGTACCAAGCAGAATTATATGATACTAGTTTCAAATTTTGGTACAATGCCAGCAATTTTGGGGGTAAGGGGCCAGTCGATTACCCTGATCCGAGTCTATGTGTGTATTTGCGTGTAATTATTATTATTTTTTATTTTTTTCAAATCTATAATTTAAACTCTTCGCAGAATTCATGCTAGTCACAAACAAAGTACGAAATTGTTTTTTTATTTGATTTTATTTAAGTGGAGCCAGTTCCGGAGATTGGCGAATATGAGAACGAGTTAGCGTGTGTATATATTTCTGAATGTACAAATGTGCGTGTGTGTATGTGTGCATGAGCGTATTGTGTACACGTGTAGGTATTTATGTACGTGCACCTGTATCTGTTTGTGCATGCATTTTTGTCTATCTGTCTATCTGTATGTATGTATGTAGATATGTATGTAGGTATGTAGATATGTATGTATGTATGTAGATATGTATGTATGTATGTATGTATGTATGTAAGCATGAATGAATGCATATACTTATATATGTATGCATGTAGATATTATGTATGTGCATATAGAGGCATTTATGTAAGTGTGTTGTTGTACATATGTATGTATGTATAAATGCTTAAACGACCCTACAAGAAAACCCAAATGAGCGATATCATCCCCTAGCTGTGAAAGTACAAACAAGCTTGGAACTGATCCAAAGGATCGCAACGACATGACATAATTGGTTAATAACAGAACTTATCTCATGCAACATGGTAAAGGATGCAAAACGTGCTTCTGTAGTGAACACAGGGGAGCAGAGAACACCGGAAAACAACGAACACAGGCTTCACTAAAACACAACGGGAGCAATGCACATTTAATATTGAACTTCTATCAATGTTTCCAGCGTAAAGAAGAGTACTTTTTCTTCTTTTCTTCTCCTCTTTTTCCTCTTTTTCTTTTTACTAGAAAGCCATAGAAAAGGGTTTGATTCATAGAGGTACACATTTGATTGGATGAAAAAATTTCTTATTTGTTTTTACGTGCAAAAACGTTTATGAACATGTAAGAATCATTAAGTTTAAATGCTGATTTTTTTCTCTCTGTAATTTCACCGTTGTGCTTGGTTGTTATATTTCTTTCAAATTCTATCTACTTTGAAGATAGAGTGTAATAGAGTGTCACCAGTGATCAGATCGGAGATGCACGATGAAAGGACTTTCATACTCTGCAATATATAAAATGCTATTATGTAATAAAATAAAACTAAATACAGCGATATACAGATACAAGTAACATGCACATGTATGTATGTATGTATGTATGTATGTATGTAAGGTGGGGGTGGTAGAATCGCTTGCATGCCGGACAAAACGATTAGCGACATTTCCTCTGGCTTTAACTTGTGGGTTCTAATTTCCCCGAAGTCAGCTCTGCCTTTTATTCTTTCGGGCTATCAAAAAAAAACAAAAAACGCCAGCCTACATTAGAAAGAATATGTATATATATATATATATATAAATATATATATGTATGTATGTATGTATGTGTGTGTATGTGTGTGTGTGTGTGTGTGTGTGTGTGTGTGTGTATGCTAAAATATGTGCATGTGTATGTATATTGCTGAGCTTACATTCATTCACGTTACAAGTTTTCAGTTAAAAAATGTGCTGTATAAATAAATGTCTATTGATATACTTAGAATTCTGTGAATCAGAAATCTTTCCTTCATACGCATACATACATTCATCCATATATATATATATAGGAAGAGAGAGAGAGTGGAGGGAGAGAGGGAGTGATAGATAGATAGATAGATAGATAGATAGATAGATAGATAGATAGATAGATAGATAGATAGATAGATTGATAGATAGATGGATGATAGATATATTCACACATTTATATATTTACAAGTGTCATTCCCTCATAACTTCCGATATAACTGTCCAAAGCTCAGCTGCTTCCCGTCTCTTCTCATCCCTCGCCCTTTCACACCAATGAAATTGTTTATCGTCTGCTTGGTCTCAATCCGTTCGCCGTCTGCAAGTTTATAGGGCAGACGATATACTACAGTGCGTCCTCCTGGCCTTCTCCGATGATCTGTATGTCCCTATGTCAAGTTGCTCTGAACAGTACTTTAATATTACACCTGTATTGTTATATATATATATATACACACATGTATTATATATGCACGCGTGTTTTTATATGGTGCCACCTTATAAATATCGCTGTATATAGATCAGACTCAATGTTATGTATTTACTTTATATATATATATATACATATATTGCTTTTGTTTGTTATAAATTTTATTTCGGATTTTTCCCCCATTCTCCAAATTTTTTGCTCAAATGTCTCTTCTTTCTGCTCGAGGAATAGAAATATATTTATTGAGATCTTGTTTCCGTTACATACATCGTTCCGTGTGTGTACATATGTATGTGTGTGTGTTTGTGTTTACAATGCAGGTAACTTTTGCTTCAGGTTCATGAAAAACAGAAGTGTGTACATAAAGTCGACGGCACCTATATTTTTTTGTGATTCTCTTTAGCCGAAAAGTTACGTTGATTTAGTGACCCACAGATTTAGCAGCAATGTAGTTACGAAAGTATATGAGTGTCATAGCTACTTGAGTCCATACACGTTCTCGCTTTATGTATATATATATATATATATATATATATATATATATATATATATATAT
>NC_068998.1:52507301-52510511 GCF_001194135.2 Octopus bimaculoides
TATCTATCTATCTATCTATCTATCTATCTATCTATCTATCTATCTATCTATCTATCTACCTTTCATTCACTCTCTGTCTTTTTCTCTTTTCTCTTTCTATTTGTATATATATACGTGTGTGTGTATGTGTGTGTGTGTGAGTATGTATATGTATACGCAGACACACACACACACACACACACACACACACACACGGATATAACAAGAGTGTAAATGAGAGAGAAAGAAAAGGAGTGAAAGAGAGAGGTGGAGAGAGTTGGAGAGAGAGAGAGAGAGAGAGAGAGAGAAAGAGAGAGAAAGAAAATGAGAGAGAGAGATACCGGAACAAGTGTTTTCCTTGTTATGTTCTTCATCGCTAATAATTTACAGCACATCACGTGACCGCTCATTATTTCATTCTCGTATTCCTGGAAGGCCACATCCTCCCCTCTAACCCTTGTCTACCCACCTCCACCCTCATCTTTGCATTATAATCTAATTCAGCAGATGAACACTCCTTCCCCGTCCTCCACCACTCCCCGGTGGAGTTAATCTTTCTCTAATTAACCGCGTAATATTTAATTAAACAAATTGGCTTTATAAAAATTGGATCGATTTTGTGAATACATAAACTGGCAATGTAATCGAAACTGAGGAATAATGCTATTCTTAATTGCTCGTAAAATACACTTGTGCCACAGCGCCACATCTCCCCACAACGCCACACCGCCACGCCATCACACTACAACACCCCACTACACAACCCCATCACTCACCACACCGTGTTCCACATATGACATACCACACTGTACTACAACGCCGAACAGTGCTCCTCCATAAGGCGTTCCAGATCGCCCATCCCTTCATAACGCTTGATTCCCCCCCCCACACACTACCATGGCTACCACAACGACCATTATCATCACTAAGACTACTACCACCCACCCACCATAACCAACGGTACCATCACCGCCATCACCATCACCATCATCACCATTATCATCATCATCAACATCACCACCGTCACCACCGTCACCAGCAGCAGCAGCAGCACCACCACCACCACCACCAGCACCACCACCACCACCACCACTACCACCACCACCACCAAAAGGTTATATTGCACAGCCCCGGTCGTTCAACGGGATCCCTAAGCGATCGCTGTATCTGCTGGAAATAACAGCTAAATAAATCCACTTCATACTTTCATTCGGTCTTTTAATAACGCTACAGATATATTTGGGGAATCCATTCACAACGCTTCGGTTAGCCTGGGCTATAGTAGAAGATATTCACCCAAGGTGCCACGTAGTGACCCTGAACTCGAATATATATATATAAGATTTATGCGCATAGGCGCAGACGTGGCTGTGTGGTAAGTAGCTCGCTTACTAACCACATGGTTCCATGTTCAGTCCCACTGAGTGACACCTTTGGCAAGTGTCTTCTACTATAGCCTCGAGCCGACCAAAGCCTTATGAGTGAATTTGGTAGACGGAAATTGAAAGAAGCCCGTCGTATATATATAAATATATATATATATATATAGACACATATACATGTATATGGACATAGGTATATAGCAATATATACAAATAATATAAATATATGTAACTACAATATAACTAAACGTGGTCCGTTAGGAATTTCTTCTCCTTCTCCTTCTTTGGTCTCTTACCTTTCTACTTTCCGACGAAGAGCTACGCTCGAAACGTTAACTTTTCCCCTTTCACTGAGCGTCAGGCTAATGTACACGCCCTTTGGTTCGTTGTTTTCCTCGTTTTTTATTCAAATTGTTTGTTTACACATATATGTAATACACGCACGCACATAGATATTTGTGTGTGTGTGTGTGTGTGTGTGTGTGTGTGTGTGTACGCATATGTAATACTAAAATATGTATGATAGCTCAGTATGTGCGCTAAATGTACCGTCGGTGTATGACAATACATTTGTTTCAAGCGAACTCTATGATTTTACGTGATGTAATTGTTTTATGAAACATAAGTTCACCTTGCTAATTACATAAAAAGGGAGCGAGAAAAATGAAAAAAAGAAAGAAAATGAGAAGTATACAACGTATATATATCAGTGTTAGATAGTTAGATGAATAGGTAGATAGATAGATAGATAAATAGATGGAGAGAGAGAGAGAGAGGCAAATAGACTCAAAGCAAGCGTGTGTGTGAGCGAGAGAGAGAGAGAGAGATACATATATACACACATATAAATGTACACATGTGTGTGTATGTATATGTTTGGATGTGAGTATATATTTTGTATGTATGGTTATGTATCCAATTACGTATTGTGTTTGTACTACGCGAAGTGCCCATGCAATTACTTCACACAGAAAGCCTCTCTCTCTCTCTCTCTCTCTCTCTCTCTCTCTCTCTCTTTCTTTCTCTCTGTCTTTCTCTCACACATACATATTCACGAGTGCGCGTACATATTTAAAACTCTGATTGCAGATGGCAGATTAAAGGAAGATTACAGGTTGCAGGCAAAAACCGAGGATTGAAAAGTAAAAAAAAAAATATAAGGGCAATAAAAATAATTATGTAAAAATGAACTAAAAACCAATAAAAAATGGCGTAATTGAAGAAGAGCAGCGAGTCGATTGGGTTAGGCAGAGCTGTGGGGGAGGAAGAGAGGGAGAGAGAAGAGAGAATGAAGTAGGGGGAGTTGTAAGAGCAGAAGGAAGAGTAGAAGGCGAAGATGATGTATGAATAAAGAGGGTGGGAAAGAGAGAGAAGAGGTGGAAGACGTATGAGTAAAAAGGGAGAGGAAGAAGGAAGACAAGCATGTAGGGAAGAGAATTAGAGGGAGGCGAAGGATGAGGAGAAGAAGAAAGCGTTGTCTATGTTGAGCAAGGTTAATAAACCATAAGAGAGCTAATATTACAAGGGGAGATAAGCAAAGGAAGGTTAAGCAAATGAGAAAAAATGTAAACAAATATATATAAATATAAATAAATTAGAGAGAACAATATAAAAAAATGATATTACAAGAATTTAATTAGCTTATTAGGGTAGCAAGATTGGCCAGACATATTGTTTAGGGAGCGACCTGTCGTTCATTAAACATACCGCAGTGTTTCACTGGTACACCCCCCCCCACACACACACACATGCACACGCATGCACACACGTATATGTATACAGATAGATAGATAGATAAACATACATATACATATATATATATATATATATATATATATATATATATATA
>NC_068998.1:52510646-52511796 GCF_001194135.2 Octopus bimaculoides
TAGGCTGATATATATGCCTCTTTCTTCCGACCTTCTTTTTTTCATCACGAACCGTTAATCTCCACATATTTTTTCTCACTCTCTGTTTTTCTTTTTTAATCTCTTAATCCCTTCAGTCGAACAGCGTAGGCTCGAAACGTAAAAGACTTTTCTATTCTTCCTGAGCGTCAAACTAATGCACCTGCTTGCTGTTCCGACACCTGTCTTCGTCTTTTGCTTTTCTGTAAATTTCAACCATTTATATAATACGCTTATGCATATGCCCGGCGTTGACCGCACCCCAATGAGAGAAACGTGAGATAAATAAAAGAATTCATCAGTAACAGGAAGAATAGGAAAAAACAAAACAAAACAAGGTGAAGATGTGTAGGAGGAACTGGAAGCGGGGAAGGGCGAGATACTTCCAGGAAAACTGAATTCAACACCGTTAAAATAAAAGAAATACGAAATAAACAAATTTTTGCCATTGTTTTTTAAATATCTTTTCCGTGGGTGCGTCCACACAAACTAAACACTCACTCACACGTATTATGCAAATATAGAAGTCTGTCAATTGGTGTTACTAATAGTTTCAAAACTATTTGCAGTGGATTAGTAGATACTGTCACTGATTTGGTTTGGTAACGTGGACATACATTCTGTTATTTCTAACTAGCGTAGAAAATAATAGAAAGGAATATTAAATATTCTGAGGTGACGAGCTGGCAGAAACGTTAGCACGCCGGGCAAAAGGCTTAGAGATATTTCGTCTGTCTTTATGTTCTGAGTTCGAATTCCACCAGGTTCAACTTTGCCTTTTATCCTTTCGGGGTCGATAAAATTAGTACCAGTTACACACTGGGTCGATCTAATCGATTTGGTCCCGCCCTCAAAATTTCTGGCCTTGTGTCTAGAGTACAAAAAATTATTTTAAGTATTTTTTGCTTTGATATATGAAAATTGACATTCTGCTAACCAAGATCACAGATGAACCTATGTCACAGCAAGAAGCTCAAAAGATGACAACAATATCAAACTCCTTTCTTCACCAAAAGCCAATCACATAAGAATGGCCATTGTAAAGGTGATGATAGAGGAGGTGCTCCAGCATCGCCACAGCCTTTGAGCTGAAACGTATAAGAATAAAACAACACACACACACACACACACA
>NC_068998.1:52511806-52513607 GCF_001194135.2 Octopus bimaculoides
GTGCATACATATGGCCTCAGTCCTTGCACTTAAATTTAAAGAAAAAATATACATATATATTTCTGTATATACATACATACATATGCATGTGTGTGTGTGTGTGTGTGTGTGTGTGTACAAATCTATATTAATGTATGCATCTACATTCGAGTGTGTAATCGATCATGTTCTTCTTGTACTTGTATGTGCAGGAATGTGTTTTGAAATGAACGATTCAGCTTAGCTCACCTCAAAATAAACTACCTCCTCCCCTCTCCTCCTCCTCCCTGTTCTCCTCTTCTCTTTCTTCCTTCTCTTCATTCTTTTGTTGTTGTCTTTTTTCATCTGTCTTTTTTTTTTCTTTTTTTCTCTTCTGTTTTTATTTTCTTTTGTGTTTCTATCTAAGATAAATTATTTAATATTTCTATTTTCTAATTTTCTCTGCATTTGCTGCGAGGCAAATATTCTGATAGCAAAGATGAGAACGATAGAAAAGAAAAAAAGTGAAGAGAACCCGCTCAGTGGCGAACAACAACAACAACAATGATAATAATGATAATAAAATAATGATAATGATAATACTCTTTTTTTTAAATCACATCTAATTCAGGCAAAACAATTACAACAAGTATAACAATTAAACAGATAAAAAAATGAAATAAAAACAAATGGCAAGAATATGAGAGCATATGTCGCCATTGGAGCTGTAACATAGAAAAGAGTGTGAGAGGCGAGGTGGAGGTTGATAGTGATTTGAAGGCGGAGGGTGTGTTGGTGCGGAGGCGAAATTGAAGATGAGGAAAATGGTGTAGAAATAACGTTAAGAAAAAATGTATTATATATTAAATAATATTGAGGAATACAGACGGTGTAATGCGAATGTAATGTATGGCATTGTAAGGCAATATGATATGTACACATCTTTAGCCAGGACTTTGAAATATTCCACCACATATGTACACGCATACGTATATATATATACATACACACACATACATATATATGTATATACATATATGTATATATATATATATATATATATATATATATATATATATATATATATGTATATATATGTACATATATGTACATATATGTATATGTGTGTGTGTATGTATATATTGATATATACACGTATGTACAAACTAATCTGTTTACATATATACGTAACCAACATCTTGCATGCGTACATAAATCATGCATAATCACATACATAGATATACACACAGATAACAACATATATATGCACACATATACATACATGCGCATACACATATTTTATTTAAGGATTTTACTGTTCATTGAGATTTTTTAAGGATTTCTGTTTCCTTTGACATATATATTCTCCTAACGCACACAAACACACACACACACACACACGCACACACCTGCACAAACATGCACATAATGATATAAGTATATATATATATATATATTTATACACATAAATATATATATACACACATAAATATGTATATACACACACACATAAATATGTATGCATATATATATGTATACACACACACACACACACACACACATATATATATACATACATATGCATGTATGTGTACACAAAATAGTATTCCATATATTTATCGTTACATACAGATGCATGTACACGCATATATGTGCGTGTGTATATGTGTGTATAAGTATTTACATATGTATACACACATATACGCTCATGCAACTATAATTGTATGATAATATATCTAGATATCTATACATATATTCATATATGTATATATTTGAATATATATTAATAATTTGTAAGCATGTATATATATATATATATATATATATATATATATATATATAT
>NC_068998.1:52514709-52517148 GCF_001194135.2 Octopus bimaculoides
AAGGTAGAAAATGCTAAAATAATTTTATAAAAAATATTTCAGCACCGGTTTCAGTCATTGAGACTTTTTCAACTGTAAGTATGGAAAACAATTAAATTTGGGAAAAATTAAGTATAGAGTCTTTTTAAAAGGATATTTGCATAATATTTAAATACAAGGGGCATTTTCCTTCTTTCTACCTGTCTCTGTCTCTCTTTTTTATTCTTGTGGGTTCGACATCGACCTTCAGCATTTCTCTCTTTTCCTGCTCGTCCGCCAAATTCCCTGACTATTTGAAGGTATGTAACCAAATGGTCAGGGAATTTGGCTGACGATTGTGAGGTCATGAGTTCGATTCCTGGTGGTGTGTTGTAACCT
This sequence comes from Octopus bimaculoides, assembly GCF_001194135.2. Lineage (NCBI taxonomy): Eukaryota > Metazoa > Mollusca > Cephalopoda > Octopoda > Octopodidae > Octopus > Octopus bimaculoides. The sequence continues at coordinate 52,515,067 of NC_068998.1, forward strand.
TGAGCAAGACACTTTATTTCACGTTGTTCCACTTCACTCACTAAGTAAAAGGTATTACTTCCTGTATTTGAAAGTAAGAGAGAGAGAGAGAGAGATAAATAGATGTACTTATGTGTGTGTGTGTGTGTGTGTGTGCGAATTGAGATGCCTGTGTTCATATGTGTGTATGTGTGTTATCCAAGGGAAAGGCAAAGGGACCGATACAGCTTGGTGGTGGTCGTGGTTAGAGTGGTGGAATTTCTCGTGGTAGTGCTTGCGTTGTTGGTATTGGTTGGGTAGGCGGGGGTGGACTGGGGTGTATGGGACCACAGTAGTAGTTGTAGTGGAGCTGTTGGTGGCGAAAATGGTACTAATGGTAAAGGAAGTGACGGTGGTGGTGGTAGTGGTGGTGGTAGTGATAATGGTGGTGGTGATGGTGATATAGTAGTTGTAGTGGTGGTGGTGTTAGAAATTTGAGAATATAGTGAAGTCTATGCTAGTGGTGGTGATGGCGGTGGTTTTCTGTGGTAGTTGTGCTTGGTGTAGGAATATGTTAATGGCTACGGAGATAAAAACTGTTGGAAATAGTTGATGGAGGCTGGCAGCGGCGACGTTGTGAGGTGGTTGTGGTAGTGGTGGTGGTGGTGGTGGTGGAGTTGCTGGTGCTGGTGGTGGCAGTGGATGCGAAAGCAATGGCGGATGCAACGGGCGGAAACGATGGCGGATGTGTGGTGGCATGCTAGTTCAACATGAAATGTCAATGAAAATGTTTGATGATAAATCTGATATCGAAACGAGAAAAACAACATTTGATGATAACAACAACAACAACAACAACAAACAAACAAACAAACTAACTAACTAACAACAACAACATCTATATCGATAAATAGCATAGAACAGCATAGAAGCATCATTAAGAACTACAAAATAAACAGCAACAGCAAAAACAACAACAACAACAGCAAGAATGACAACAAAAGAACCACCCCTCACTCTCCCTCTCTCTCTCCTTCTCTCTCTCTCTCCCTCCCTCTCTCTCTCTCTCTCTTTCTATACACGAAACATCATTAATAGACTCACTAAATACATTACGGTGATCAGACCATTAAAAAATACCATATCTACATTTACATCATGAAACAAACAAACAATAAACAACAAACATAAGTAGAAAATAATAGCAGTTCGAAATTAATTCATTATTTATTCAATTAAGGACTTTGGATATGTCGCTAATGAATTAATTACTTAATGACGTAACCAACATCATTAATTAATGACGCCAATTCTTGTAATGACTTGTACTAACTGAAGCAATTAACTACGAGTGAGCATCGTCCGCCATGTGATAGATAACTTCACGCATGCGCAAGGTCTTTCTCTTCGGATGGTGTTGTGTGTGTGTGTGTGTGTGTGTGTGTGTACTAAAACATACGTATATACATACACACACACATGTATATATGTATATGTACTTATATATGTACATATGTGCGCATTTATATATATATACGTAAATATATATACACATATGCACACATATGTATGTTCATATGTATATACAAACATATTTACGTATATATATATACACACTCATTCATACACATGCGTGTATATGTATTTATGTGTGATCGTACGAGTGTACAATCGATGTATACTAAAATGTGTTTTCATAACTTGTTGCACATGTATGAAAGACAGCAGACTGGCACACACGCACACACACACACACACACACACACACACACACACACACACACACGGGAAACACAAATACAACAGAACTGCCCTCCATTCCATGATGAATATTTCAAGAGTTTTTGTTAAGGGAACCACCAAAGTCATATTTTGCTCTACAGTCAACCAGCGTCTTCAGCTGAACTGTTTGCGACACCCACCGTACCTTGGATCTTGGGTACTACTGAACTATTCAAGAGGGTTTTCAATGCCGAGGATAGCACAGAAAATGGCCGCAGAAGGGTATTTATGATCTGGATGCGGCCTGGCATTTTTAGAATATATTAAGAGCCGAAGCACTTTCACTTCGGACTAGAAGCCGAAGCACTTGCACTTCCTCCTAGAATTTCTTACTTCGTTACA
>NC_068998.1:52518767-52520153 GCF_001194135.2 Octopus bimaculoides
ATATATATATATATATATATATACACATCTGCGAAATTAATAGGGCAATTTAACGTAACTGAATACTTCATATATACGCGTGTGTGTGTGAATGTGTGTCTGTGTGTCTGTGTGTTTAGTGTGTGAGTGAGTATATGTATTTATGTATGCTTGCTGCACGTTTGAGTATCTGTGTCTATAAGTTAGTGTCTATATATCTTGATTAGTTCTATATAATTAAATATATACCTCTTTCGAAAGGCGCACATATCTTTGTACGCATATGACTCCGTGTATGTCTGTGTGTATTTCTCTCTCGCACTCTCCCATCTCTCTCTTTCTCTCTCTCTCTCTCTCTCTCTCTCTCTCTCTCTCTCTCTCTCTTCTCTCTTCTCTCTTTCTTCTCTCGCTCTCTCCATCGAAAACAGATCTTCATTTATTTATACACATCTAAATTGATGATGCTTCGACCTTGTAGCAATGATAAAAACCTTATCAAACCTAGACCAGTTATGGTGATTTAATTTTATGGCCCTCATCGTATTTCAGTATCGGAGCATTCGGGAAGGCTCTGCATTTGTTCATTGGCCAAGATTACACTGCTCTGCGTATAATACGTACATGCATGTGTGTGTGTTTGTGTGTGTGTGTTTTTATGAAAATTTGTAGGTTTGTATGTCATGTATATATATATATATATATATATATATATATGCATGTACGTGCTTGTAGCTGGGTGTTTGTATGTATACATATATATTTGTGTATGCGTGTATATGCATGCATGTATGTATGTATGTATGTATGTATGTACGTATGTATATATATATATATATATATATATATATATATATATATATATATATATATATATATATATATGTATGTATGTGTGCATATATATATATATATATATATATATGTTTAGACACCGTTCACTAGAATGGCGTAAAAAAACACACACATACACACACACTCTCACTCGCACGCACATTGTTGTTTGCTTTTTATGCATACACATCCATGCATATGTGAGTGTATCTGTGTGTCTCTATGTGTGTGTGTGTGGGGGGGATATAGATAGATAGACCGATAGGCAGATAGACAGATAGACAGATTTGTAGATCGATAGTTGAAAGTCTAATCAATGGAGTCTTTGGTCCCGATTTATCCCCTCCCCTCAAAAGTATCCCCTTGTGCTAAAATTAGAAACGATTGTGATGTCTAGTGTTGCTGTTGTTGTTTTGCCGTTTCCATTAATATTATAATTATTAAAATTGTATGAAATTAACACAAAGCATTAAAACCATATTTGCATAAAATAAATTGTAAAATTTTACGATTTCTGTTAAAGGTCTTCGAATTCTTTTTGACTTCCCAACCGAGAAATATAAAAGCGAACCAAAA
>NC_068998.1:52520709-52523209 GCF_001194135.2 Octopus bimaculoides
GGGGTGGGGTATGAGGGGTAGGGGGCTAGTAGTGGTGGTAGTAGTTGTGATGGTGGTGGGGAAGGCGAAATGTGTGAGGTTTTTTAAAAGGTCTGCGGGGAGGAAAAGCCGAGCAAGAATTTTAATGGTTCTCTTTCTACTACTTTCTCCGTCTTTATATCAATTGTCACGTGTGTGCTGTATACATAGATGCATATATAAATACATACTGTACTTTCTGGCATACAGGACGACGCCGCAGCATATCGTGTAAATATATACAATAAACATACAAATCGCATCATTACTTTTCCAAATCTTGCTGCGTTTCACGTGGAATTTTGGTTCCTTAAATTTGTCTTGAAGTATAAGTCAACCTACTTTTGTTTTTAGTTGATAATTTTGGTCAGAAAAGTTTGACTTGTACACCGGACAGTCCGGTGCACACACATACACACACGACGAAAAATGGACAGGTGTCAATTCATTACAACCGTTTTCAACGAATTTTTTAATTGGTTAATGAGTACGCTATAGCATTCTAAACAACCGTTTTCTTCAGATGAATGCACGAACTATACAGTTAAGGACATTTAAAAAAAATTGTAAATTCACTGTTTGTGCATATTTTGTGATTCCACCATCATCACTAGTCGCAGAATATATATACATACATACATACATACATACATATGTACGCACACGACGGGCTTCCACGACACTAGTTTCCGTTTACCAATTTCACTCACAAGGCTTCGGTCTGTCCAGGACTACAGTACAAGACACCTAATCAACGCACCACGCAGGCGGTTTGAACCCGAAACTAAATGACTGCATAGGAAATTTCTTAACGATACGGCAATGCTGGCAGTTCTACAGATTCTTGTAAAGGTTATAAATCTGGTTCATGTCGACCAAATACGAGAATTGCTTTAAATGTCAAGAATTCTCTTGTTTCCCTCCCCCTTTCCCCACCCCCTCTCTTTCCATGCCATAACAATTTGTACAGATTTATGGAACTTGGTTCACTAGACAGTTAAATCCAACACATACAACCACGACTTATGGTTGCATTATGGTTTATGCTATCGTATTTAATGGTCTATAAGACGCACGGGTGCATAGGACGCACCCTGGCCTAGGATATACTTTTGTAAAATAAATTACCACTAAAATAATGTTTTAATTCTTCCACTTACCTGTATGACTTTATGTTATTACTGGTAATTATAAGCAATTTACTGCATCCACATTCGATATGAACATACCGTAGGCAATTGTTCACCAATAGATGGCAGCACACGTTTTGTAAACATACATACCGTTTTGAGCGAGTTTTGAGCCTACGTTGATGCAGAGAGATTTTTAAAGCCATTTTTGGGTAAAACAAAAAGGTGCGTCTTGTAGGCTATACATACATGCATACATACATGCATACATACATACATAATACATACATACATACATGTTGAATAAAGTCATAATTAACTGACCCGCCAGTGTTTTCATTTACCCAAAGCCAGGAACCTTTCTGCGCCACCCCCTCGTATATGTGTGTTTTTGTGTGTGCATTAATCTTCTTAAATGTGCGCCTTCACTAATATCTATAGGTATGTGTATGTATATACACACTCTCCCATCTCACACGTACACATAACCACATTCACACACATAACTACACAAACATGCACACAGAAACATGCACACTAAGAAACTAAAATGATTCAAGTGTCAGACGTCATCACGATCTCTAGACTTTCGAGAGAATACTTCTTTTTTGGAACTGGATCTCGAAGTACATAATGTGCGTGTGCGTGTGCGTGTGTGTGTGTGTGTGTGTGTGTGTGTGTGTGTGTATTTACAAGCTGATCTAGTGACCTATTATTCAAGGACAGTCTAAATACTCCACTTCATTACAACTAACGTGTATACGTTGTGTATATGCAAATATACGTCTGCGTATGTTTATGGATATATGTGTTTGTGTGTGTCAGTGTGTGTATACATATACATACATGCACACATTCATACATATTTGTATACGCTTGTTTCTGAATGAGTGTGTATCAATGTTTGTGAGAACATATATATTCTCCGAGTTTACTTGTCCTCTTTCCCATTTTTTCTCTCTTTGTTTACGTATTTAACTCGTTTGTCTACGCATTTCTTGTTGTTTACACAATTGGTGACGTCCTGTACCCTTATATGCATATATATATATATATATATATATATATATATATATATATATATATATATATATATATATGCATATATACATATACATATATATATATATATATATATGTATATATATTTTTCTATATGTATATATTATTTATTATTATTATTATTATTATTATTATGATTTTATGCTGGTATTAAAATAAAGGTGGTGCTCCAGCATGGCCACAGTCAAAATGACTGAAACAGGTAAAAGAGTAAGAGAGTATATATATATATATGTATGTATATTTGTATATACGGCCACGTCTACTCCGCGTAACTGTTGACTCATTTG
>NC_068998.1:52525545-52527288 GCF_001194135.2 Octopus bimaculoides
TATATATATATATATATATATATATATATATATATATATCAGTATTGTTGTTGTTGCTGCTGCTGCTGCTGCTATGACAGCGAAGGAGAATTATAGGACCTTATGAGACTTCACTATAAAGACTGGCCGTATTACTGATATCTATAAGTGTGTGTGTGTGTATGAATACATGCTTCTGTGTATGTGTGTATATCTTTCACTAATCTATAGACCCTTTATTTAATCTTTGCGCAGTCTCCCTTTGACCACAAATCGCGAACCTTATTAAATGAATGATTTTTTTTTTCTACTAAGCGCCAGAAATGCACATAACGGAAGTAAAGAGAATTTCTTAACTTTACTCACGTACTAGGTACATAGGTTTCAGTGCGATAGACCATCACATGACATCACATGACATCACATGAGAGACCATCACATGAGAGACCATCACATGACATCCAATATTTTCTTATGTTCAGCGTTCGAACTAGAAGACGACCATTTTAAACCTTGTGACTTAAAGATAGTTGTCATATTTTGAGACAATTATAATATTCTTTTTTAGGTATTGATTTTCTGTATACACATTAGCGATTCGCTAAATCATCCATAGAATTTAAAGTTGAATATGTCTATAGACTGACAGAGAATTCAGTCCGGAATGAGTCGATGGCAACTGATGCTGGTGTGATTATGTCCTCGTAACTTAGCGGCTCGGAAAAAGAGATCGACACACTAATTACTAGGCTTACAATGAACGGGATCGATTTGTTCGGCTAAAGTCGGTGCTCCAGCATAGCCGCAGTCAAACGACTGAAACAACTAAAAGAATAAAAGAATATATATATATAACATACAGTTATGGGCGCATACATTCAAGCACAGACCCTAAACTTACGTAAATACTGCATTTCTGGGTTATTTTACCTGACGCAAATAATTCTTTGGCTGATGTGAAAATTCAATGAATGAACCACAACAGCAACGACAACATCAACAACAACAACAACAACAACAACAACAACAACAACAACAACAACAACAACAACAACAACAACAACAACCTATTTTTTGAAGCACAACCATAATAACATGTCCACCCATAAACACATTCATTCAGATCAGTATTTCCAACAAAGGAAACGGTACTTAACAATCAACAGAGATATCATCATCATCATCATCATCATCGTCGTCAACACCACCACCACCACCACAACCATCATGATCGCCAGTAGCAAAATCATCACCATCACTGTTATCGTCATCATCGTCGTCGTCGTCGTCGTCGTCGTCTTCATCGTCATCAGCATTATCATTTTCATCAGCGCCATTAACACCCACGCCCACCAGCAACCCCCCCCATCACCCCCACAATATCATCATCATCATCATCATCATCATCATCATCATCATCATCATCATCATCATCATCAATGTAATATCCACAACAAAGAATTAACACTAATCTCTCTGTCCTCTCTTTCTCTCTCTCTCCCTCTCTCTCTCTCCTTTTTCCCCTTTTTCCCCCCTCCTCCATTGTTATTCTACTTTCTTGTGGGAGTTCTCAATCGGCAGTCATGTGTGTTAAATTGCCTGGACATAATTCCTAACCCTGTCCCTCCTCCAGTGAGAGGGGTCAGTCACAATGGCGACTTACACAAGAGGAAGGGAAGGGAACACAACAACTGGCAAAGATCGCAATTCAATGTTTGTCGAATTCGATTTAACATCGTTCATTTTATTTATATTTTGGTGATA
>NC_068998.1:52527332-52528323 GCF_001194135.2 Octopus bimaculoides
CTCCTCCTCCTCCTCTCCCTACATCTCCCGTCTCTCCTCTTCTCTCTCTCTCTCTCCCAGCCCCTCTCTTCCTTCTCCATTCGTTCTTTCCGCCATCTTGTATGTTTTCCCTCTTTTTCTTCTCTTTTTCTGACTTCTCTCACCTCCCCCTCTTTCTCTCCCGCCACCCATCATTCCTCCCTCACCATATTTTCTCCTCTCTCTTCCCCCCTCTCTCTCTCTGAATTTCACCTTCTCTCTTTCTACCTTCTCTCTCTCTGACTCTTTCACATTTCTTTCTCTTCCTCTCACTCTCACTCTAACTCTCACTATCTTTCTTTCTCTCTCTCTAACCCTCTCACCTCTCTCTCTCTCTCTTCTTCCTTCCTCTCTCCTACTCTCTCATTTTCTCACCTCTCTCCTCTCCCCTTTCTCCTTCCACTTTACTTCTCTCTCACTAACACTCTCCCTCTCATATTCTCTCCCTCCTTCACTCTTCCTTCCCCTCATTCTCTCACTCTCTATTTGTCTCTCTCTCAACTTCTCGCCCCATTTCATTCTCTCTATCCTGACAATTCTCTCCCATCCTGTCCCCCTTCCAACATCCCCCTCTCTCTAACAGCATCCCACACAAACCCTTGCTCTCTTCCTCCTCTCTCACAAAACACTGTCTCCATCTTTCTAATTCTCCCCCTTTACTGCACTCTCCCATCCAACGCCGTTCTCCTTATCTCGAATGATACTCTCCTTACACTCGCACTTATAACCCTCACTCACCTCCGCTTCATCATAAACGCTTTATATCTTTATGGCCTGCTCACCCCCTTTCCCTCGGTCTCTTTCTCTCTCTCTCTCTCTCTCTCTCTCTCTCTCTCAATACACTTACCCCTGTTTTCTTCCGTAACACAACCCTCTACTGGCATTTCTCTCCACTTCTCTTTCTTTCTCCTTCTTTCATATTACTTTTACTACCTCCCCCTCTCGCTCTCACTCTCGCTCCCCCCTCTCTATG
>NC_068998.1:52528692-52531841 GCF_001194135.2 Octopus bimaculoides
ATATATATATATATATATATATGTGTGTGTGTGTGTGTGTGTGTGTGTGTATATTTATAGTGCTCTCTTTCATAGCGTCTCCTTCGTCGGCGTATTTCTCGTGTGAGTGCATGTATATATATATGCGTGTATGTGTCTGAGAGAAAATGAGAGAGAGAGAGAGAGAGAGAGAGAGAGAGAGAAAGAGAGAGAGAAACAGACAGACAGACAGGACAAATCCCCACCACTCAGAAACGAAACACACCCATACAGGGAAGGAAAGAGTGTATATAGAGAATTACTGTGTCACAGGCGTTTTTTGTTGGATGGAGTTTATTGTGAAGGATGCCAGCCGATACAATACTCATTACATTTATATATGTATGAATGTATATGTGTTTGTTTATATATATACGCATATATGTATGTAGGCTTGTATGCATTTCGAGGAGAAAGAAAAATCCGAAAGAACGTTCGCCTTGTTGTAAAACTGGAGATCTTCCTGGATCAGTTGAATTTGTACGAGAGAGTCTTAGCAATATCGTGCAGGCTGTTATTGACATTAAATTTCATTGCTGGCAACGCTGACAGTCATTGCCCTTAGCATCTAGGATTAGATAATTTGTCAGTGATGGTCGTACTCGTCTACTAGTCGACAGCCACTATGTTTGTTTGCTTGTCTGTTTGTATGTATGTATGTATGTATGTATGCATGGATGGATGGATGGATGTTTTCTTCAGTGATATCCTTCTGAGAATCCAAACCAGTCACAGAGACACAAGCTTTGTTTCATTTTTACTTTTATTTCTTTGAATCGAGACCATTTCCGAAATTTGTGAATATGTGAGTTACGTTATGTGTATGTTTGAAATAGTATGAATAGACATACTCACAGTCACGTAATGAGTGTACTTGTTTCTTTAGCACACGGTACTGTGTCATTGGGGTATGTATGTATACCATATACACACATAGAATTGTGAGTATATGCAAATTCCAATGAACTTAAAGAGAGAGAATTTCAGGAATGTATCGCCAATGTTCTCTTTAACACTATTCTATTCGCTTTGGAGAAAGTGAATGAGTTGGTTTCATTGTTTCTTGAAAACCACCGAACCATCAACATTTTCATGCTTTTATGCAAATCTGTCCAGTTCATCTAAAAGAATAGATCGTTAATCTATGACCAGGGTTCAAATACTGTTCATTCTACACTAGTTTTTGTTCCTTGTAACATTTCACGGCTTATACAACTTACCCCCACCAAACCCACCCAGACACACATCCACACGCGCGCACCACATACACACACACATATATAAACGCACATTATTGGTTAGACAAAGAATATGGCTATCTATAAGGTGTTTGCCTCTCCTGTCGAAGTTCTACTGCTTGTTTACATTTCAGAGTCTTCACCAGAACAATTCAAGGTTTATTACACTAGAAACATTTACAATGCTGGTCGTATACCATTCCATGCTGTGAAAAATAAAGTCTATGGCTTCTAAGGCAACCCGACGCTTGATATTATTACGTTCTGGTGACTTCCTACGATAACAATTGTTTTTCGCATTTGACTCGTAGTTCGTGTTTAAGAATGGTTACTTGCGATGTGAGTGTCTCTCTGGTTGGCAGTTCTTTTAGATCTCGGACAATCTTTAATAAAACAGTTGCTGGTTCCTAAACTCATTATTCATTTTGCCGCGTGGCTTAGCGGTCAGGGTGCTCAGGTCAGGGTGTAAGATCGTGAGTTTGATTCCTGACAGTGCGTTGTGACCTTGAGCAAGACACTTTATTTCACGTTGCTCCAGTCCACTCGGCTGGCAAAAATGAGTTGTACCTGTAATTCAAAGGGCCAGCCTGGTCACTTTCTATGTCACGCTGAATCTCATTGAAAACTACGTTAAGAGTACACGTGTCTGTGAGGTATTCAGCCATTTGCACATTAATTTCACGAGCAGGCTGTTCCGTTGAACGGATCAACTAGAACCCTTATTGTGACTTGACAAACTGTATAAAACCCCGGTAGACACAATATTTTCAATCAACAACCTCACGGTATTGTATACTGTGCGACATCAATGATAATGATGATGATGATGATGATGATGATGATGATGATGATGATGATGATAATAATAATGATAATAATAATAATAATAATAATAATAATAATAATAATAATACAGGTGATACTTATCAATTCAATTTTCTGTTTGATAATTTTCTACAAACTTCTTTTTAAACAGCGCAACATTACTCTTAACCAGGTTTTCTATTTCTGTTAAACTGATTCTAGTTACTGTTAATATTTTGGAGATAGCTTTCATTACAGTTAACTCTAACGAATCCCCTATGATGACGCGACTGTCTTCGACGTCATGTTGATACGGGTGTGCATGTATGCATACATCATGTACGATTGTATGTATGGAAGTGTGTATGTATGTCTGTATTTGTGTATGAGGCGTGTAGTTCTGCACGCATGTATCTCTGTGTGTATGAATGCGTGGATGATTGTGAATAAGACAGAGAAACGAAGAGCAGCGGAGGGATTAGAAGAGGAGCGTAGTAGAAGGAAAAAGAATAGGGAGGGGTAAAGAGAAAGAAAGAGATAAAGAGACAAGGGGCGATAGAAAGAGAAAGAAAGAGCTAGGGAGAAGAAAAGAGAGACGGAAAGGAAGAGGTTGAAAGGGAGAAAGAGCAAGTGATACGGAAAAAAAGCTAGAGAGAAGGAGAGGAAAAAAGAGAGATAAAGAGGTAGGAAAAGGAAAAGATAAAGAGTTAGGGGGAAAGAAAAGGAGAGGGAGTGAGGGGGTAAACGCTAGTGAGAGGGAGAGGAAGAGGAAGAATATATATATATATTAGGGAGGGAAAAAGTAATGACCTGTTAATGACTAGCTACAGGTCTTTGAGACTATATTTCTCAATTTGTGTTTATGTTTGGCTTCGTGTTATTGTGTGTAAGGTGAGTCTATGGGTGTGTGTGTGTGTGTGTGTGTGTGTGTGTGTTTGTGTGTGTGTGTGTGCATGCGTGTGTGTGTGTGGTTGTGTGTGTGTGTGTGTGTGTTTGTGTATATATAAATATATATATATATATATATATATAGGTATATAGGTATATGCATATGTATATATATATGATATGTATATACTCACATATATA
>NC_068998.1:52539447-52540538 GCF_001194135.2 Octopus bimaculoides
ATTCTGTATTCATTTATCATTGACGCTTTCCCGCTCTTTTATATTTGCAGACGTCAGACGGCGGAAGAAAGAGAAGCCGAACGCCAAGCAGCCAACAGATTCCTCATGTCACTCCAAGCTGAAGCATCAAAGACAATCTATGATACAAGGGATCCTTTATGCATGGCAAACTCTTCCCTGCATGCTCTGCAGAATCTGCAACCCTGGACCGAAGAGGGGGACCGCAATAGAGAAAACAGCCTGCAAGCTGCAGCGAGCTAGTTACGGGCGTAGGAGGAGGCAACTCACTTGAACATATCGGAATAATGTACAGTGTAAGATAGAGAGGCATATGGTATATACGTCAGCAAATCGGTCTGAACACACAGTGTCAATTTATGATACATTCATACATATATGTATGTATGTGTGTGTGTGTCTACATATATATGCATATATATATATATATATATATATATATATATATATATATATATATATATATATATATATATATATATATATATATATATATATATATGCATACATATGTATAAATGCATGTATGTATATATATGTGTATGTATATAATATATGTATATATATTTGTTAACAATACACACATAGTTATATACATATCTATGTACACACATTATTGTAAACAATGTAAATATATATACGTATGTATGTATATGCATATATTTATGCTTATATGTATGTATGTATGTGTATATGTGTATATATTATTTACGTATATATATATATATATATATATATATATATATATATTAATACATATCTATATAAGTAATTATATTTGTGTGTGTATATATGTATATATATACATGTACATATATATATATATATATATATATATATACGCAAATATATGTATATATATATATGTATATATGTATAAGTATATATATATATACATGAGTGTATATGTGTATAAAATAGAGTTTTGTAGGCATAGACGGCCCACGTCAGTTAGTAAAGTGCACAAATCCACCTCCGTCACATATACATACACATACCCTATTTGACAGACAGAAGTACATATATATGTGTGTGTGGAATGTATATTCATAGGTCTGCGTATATAAGTAATA
>NC_068998.1:52540548-52541090 GCF_001194135.2 Octopus bimaculoides
TATATATATATATATATATATATATATATATATATATATATATATGTATGTATATGTATATGTGTGTGTATACATTCATATACATGTACATACATACGCACAGTCATACATACATATGTATATACGTACACATGTATATATATTTATATATATATGTTTGTATGTATATATGTATGTATGTATACATGTATATGTAATCTATTGTAAAAAAAAAAAAGAGAGCGAAAAATGGCTGTTAAGTAAGAGTCAGACGGAATCTTGCAGATATCATAGAATCATTGCCATGCCATTCAATGGTCCAAAACGGATGTAAAAACAAAAATGAATATAGTGTGTAAATATAAAATATATGGATTGGATAAAAAAAAAAAATAACATGTTGAGAACAAAATGCTAATGAATTCTAAGTGTGTGTGTGAGTGTGTGAGAGACAGACACTGCGATTTTATATATAATTACCATGATATACATACAAACATACGCACACACACACACCTATATATATATATAATCATATATATATATATATATATATATATATA
>NC_068998.1:52541902-52542694 GCF_001194135.2 Octopus bimaculoides
TATATATACACACATGTACATATGTATGTATATACACGTGTGTATGTGTGCGTGTTTGTATGTATAAGTTGAAACGTTTCAATGCTAAATTACAATGTTGGCCATTTAAATTGTCGATGTGGATGGTCACATAAAAACATGCATAAAAAGAAAACCAGAAACGTACTCTACCCTATATTCATCTGAAATATGAATCAGATCAAAGGCACTGAACGACGCTCCAACTGCCGTTAGAAACAATAGCTATATATCCCTCTTAAAACACGCCGTAATAGTACAGAAAAACAAGATTATTGTGACTAGTGTACCTGTCATAAGTCATAAGTCATTTGAATAATGGATGACGTGGGACGAAAAGAACGCGATCAGCTGCAGTGTTAGCTCAACACAATGATATACAGACAATTGCACACTTAAAAAAGTGACATACATCACGTGTTCGTGAATGTGTACACCTACACACACACGCGCTTATACATACATATACACGTGTACATATTTTAGTAAGATTCAAAATTAAAAAAAACAAACAAATAAAATGAAACCCGGACATTCTTTTTTTATCATTCATGCTGCTCGATACCACTTAAGAGAGTGGTACAGTCGTAGCTGCCGAAACCGTTGTGATCTCCATTTGACAGCTGATGAAGGATGTATCTCGCTGGGAAAGTCGTCTGTAAAATAAGATATAAACAATGATAGTTGACGCTGATGATGACGACGATGATGATGATGATGATGATGACAATGATAATCTATATCTATATCTATATTTATATATATATATATATA
>NC_068998.1:52543500-52545146 GCF_001194135.2 Octopus bimaculoides
CGTGTATATAACGTGTATATATTTAAATAACGATTGATGCATGGTAGATAAATAATAATAAAATAATAAACCGAGTCTTGTTGCAAACGTTTTGTTCTGTAAACATTTGTTAGTAAAGTTTCAAATAAAAAAAACTTTAAAACTTCATTGTCGTTGTTAGTTCTATCTTTAAAAACAAAATGGCGCTTTTATCTCATTTACAATTAGCGCTTGCATTTACCACTGTTATATTTGCTTTAAATTTTCGCTTTCTGCTTTGCACCTCGTTCTCTGTTAAAATTACTTATGTATTTCCTGCTTGTTACATCAATGTCTATTTTTCTCTTATTTCTTGCAGAACGTATTTAAATCTACTTTTATTCTTTATTTACCTGTTATATATGTTAGACATCTTTTTTTCGTATTTCTTTCTTTGTTATATTTCTCTGTGTTGTACAACCTTCCAATATCGTTAGTCATTCTGTGAACGATAGCAATTGTCTTGAAAAAAAAGAGATACATGAATAATACATCGAACACGGGACTTAATAGTCTATGCGTGAATAACACACGAAATGGTGACAAGAGAAAGGTCATTGATCATGCGTCAGCCGCGTCATGACTGACCTGGCGCTAAGCGACTACAAAAATATATATGAACTGGATAAACTCTGTCTGTATAATATGAAGATGGCGGTTAGCGACAGAATCGCTTAAGTCTGAGGAACAAGACAATGAAAACCAACGCCATCTTTACTCCTGGTCTTACTGTTCTGCGTTGAATTATATTTAAATATTATGTATGTATGTATGTATGTATTATGTGTACGTGTGTGCGTGTGTGTGTGTGCATGTGAGAAAAGCGAGAGTTGCCGAGAAAAACGAGAGTTGTAGAGAAAAACGTGAGTTGTAGAGAAAAGCGAAAGCGAGAGTTGTAGAGAAAACGAAAGTTGTAGAGAAAATGAGAGTTGTAGAGAAAAGAGAAAGCGAGAGTTGTAGAGAAAACGAAAGTTGTAGAGAAAACGAGAGTTGTAGAGAAAAACGAGAGCTGCAAGAGAAATAATTAGAGCCACAAATATTAAAAAAAAAACAACATAAAGCACAACGATAAAAGTATGAACCATGTGAATTGAAATTCGAACAGATTAATGTAAATGGAAGGAAGCAAAGGAATTTCTTTGAGAACCGAACATTTTATCTTTGCTTGGTTTTACTTGTTTCAGTCATTAGACTACGGCCATGCTGTAGCACCGCCTTGAAATTTTTGTCGGATGAGTCGAGTCCAGTATTTATATATTATCAAACCCGATACTTATTCTATCGATCTCTTTTGCCGAACTGCTTAATTTCGGGGACGTAAAAGCATAAACACCGGTTCACAAGCGTTGGTGGAGGACACTCCGCCTCCACCTCACCTTTCTCCATATTCCCAGAATAAGATAGACGGGATGCTCACAGCTGGACTACCTTTGATCAGAGACCTTCTTGACTAGAGCTGACCTGATTTAAACAATCATAATGATATCACTACTAGCATCATCAGCGCCCCCCCCCACCACCACCACCACATCCACGACCACATCCACCACGACGACGACGACGACGACGACGACCACCACCACCACCACCACCATCATCATCATTCGCACCTCTACCGACCCTGTACG
>NC_068998.1:52546455-52548755 GCF_001194135.2 Octopus bimaculoides
ATATATATATATATATATATATATATATATACATACATACATACATACATACATATATATATATACGTATGCGCTGTATACAGCGACTTCTGAAATGAGGATTTTCATACTCATTCTTAATGTCTTGTCAGTTTCGAATGCAAATATGCAAATCGCTGCTGTATTGATCGCAGAAGGACATCTTTTCCTTTACGCCAATCCTGTGTCCATAATCGAATCATTAGTGTCAATAATTTTGCAACACCGGCGTTTCTACATATTGCATTTCGTCATCCACAAGTATCCAGATCAATGAGTCTATCAGGAATCAATGGACTTGTATATAATTTCAGCGATTCGGTGATTCTTATTCGGTGATTACTGATTATATCTACCAACTAATGAAAACATCACCATATGCACGGTGAACAGACAGAATCAATTGACGCCATGCATATTTATACTGAATATGTCCCGCCAGATCTGAGCGCAAATATAGCAATTGGTGTATTCACCAAAGGAGAGAAACTCCTTTTTACGAGGAAAATGTCTTTATAACACACTCTAATCATCTATACAAGGGATTCTTGGGCACCGTTGTTTCGATATTTTGTGACTCGTCAGTGAGAATCACCCGGACCAATGAATCTAACAAGATCTTATGAATTGTGTATACACAAAGCATATTTATTCGAGTGGCGAACGAAATATAATCGTCTGACAGAAAACTTGATTATATGTTTTAAGACCTCAAGAGACAACAAGTTAGAAGTTCATGTTGGTGTTATGCCTAGGGTGCCATATATTTGGTTTTGTACATAGTGTTGTTCTAGAGAATGTTCAAGAAACCATAAGAAAATTTGAGATTATATAGAAAGTATTTTACGTAGGATATGGGCAGTTCCCATGAGCACTATCGCTTGAATTTCTGCCATTTTGGGGTTTCCTGGTATATCAGCTAGGTAGGAATCAGCCCCTTTTGCTATCATTCCCAGGGCACCTATGACAACAGGTATTATTTTAGTCTTCAGGTTCCATATTTTGCTAATTTCTATCTCAAGATCTTTATACTTGCTCAGTTTTTGGCAGATCATGACAGATACGTTTATATCGATTGGGAGACATGATTTTTGTCTGACGTCTTTCAATATGATGTATGGCCTATTTGCATCTATCTCTCTGTCAGTTTGAATGGTGAAGTTATTATTATTATTATTATTATTATTATTATTATTATTATTATTATTATTATTATTCCATGAAAGATACATAACACAGAATTTATGTTATTTTAATCTATTTTCGTTTGTTTGTTTCGCTTCTCTCCCCCTGACCCCTTGGCTCTATTATTAATATGTTTCAATGAAAATAGGGTCTATTAAGGGACAACGACAGTAACGCCCTCTACATCATTCAGAAATGATTGAGTAAATAGCAGAAAAAATAACATTTCCTTCACTGTAATTTTGGTTGGGTTGGGTTGGTGATAATGGCAGTGGTAGTGGTGGTGGTGGAGGGATGATTAAGTGGTGATGGTGGTGGTTGTGGTGGTGGTGGTAGTGATGTTAATTGTGGTGGCGCAGTAATATTGAGAGTGGGGTTGTTCGGGTGGACGATAGTAGAATAATTTCATGGCGGCGGTGGCAATGGTCGTGATGGTCTCAGTGCCGGTGGTCGTGGTGATGATGATGATGAGGATGATGATGATGACGATGATGATGATGATGATGATGATGATGATGATAGCGGTAGTGCTAAATGACGGTGTAATTTTTATTTTTTTGATCTTTCGAGATAAGCGGAATTCTGAGAAATGAATTCTATAAGTTGTAAACAAGTGGAAACAAGATGGCCGACGTTTGGTCGGCTATGAAACATGAACATGGCGGCGGGAAGAAAGAGAGACAGTTGGGGGGAGTGGCAGGAGGGAAGTAAGGGCAGAGGGGAAATTCATAATGAGGAAATAAAGGGAGAGAGAAGGGGAGAGATGGAGATGGCGCTGCGGTGTGTGGTGAAGTAGAAGGCTGTTGTGAGAATAACAGGAAAAATAAGGGGGTGGGGGTTCTGTAGTTGATGCAACATTATCAGAGAAGAATAAAAAAGAAAACGTTAAAACGTTATATACACGAGCGAGCGCACGCACGTACATACACACAGGTACACATACGCAAACATACATATATACATATGGATTAGTTTGACGCTCGGGAAAATGAAAAAGTCTTTTACGTTTCGAGCCTACGCTCTTCAACAGAAAGGAATAAGAGAAAATAAAGAGAGAGAGAGAGAGAGAATGAAAAAAAACTTGTAGATTATATATA
>NC_068998.1:52549441-52550039 GCF_001194135.2 Octopus bimaculoides
CAAAGCAAATTTTTTCGGATGCTCTAACGATTCTGCTAGCTCATCCCTTTGTGTTAAAAATAACAATACTTACAATTATAGGCGAAAGGGCCGAAATTTGGAAGTGTGGGGGGCTGGTGGAAAAACATGAAGCCCATTAGTACAACGGTGCTTTTTTTTTCTTTTCTGCATTGCCCAATGAAAGGATGAAAGGCAAAGCTGACCTGGGTGGTATTTGAACTAAGAACGTAATGAGTCGGAAGAAATGCCGTTAGGTCTTTTGTTCGACGCGCAAACGATGCTGCTCAACTTCCACGTTATGGTTTATCAAAACAATATATATATATATATATATATATATCTGTGTGAGGTGTGTATATGTGTATATGTATGTTTGTTTGTATGTATGTACACACACACACACACATATATATATATATATACACGCACACACTCACACGCATATGTGCATAAGCATAATTGTGTAAATATTTGTATGTATCATGTATATGAATGTATGTATATATGTATTTACGCATACACACACACGCACGCACACACACACACACACACACACACACACACACAAACACAAACACACACACATATATTTATATTT
>NC_068998.1:52550481-52554056 GCF_001194135.2 Octopus bimaculoides
ATATATATATATATATATATATATATATATATATATACAGAGAGAGAGAGAGAGAAAGAAAGAGAGACGGAGAGGGAGAGAAAGAGAGACGGAGAGAGAGTTATAAATAGATAGATAAATAGATGATAGATAGATAGATAGATAGATAGATAGATAGATAGATAGATAGATATTTAGCTATATAGATTCCTAGCGAAATAACTCTAATTGATATAAGAGATAGACATCGTGCTGGTCTGAAGAGAGACTCACCGACAAATTTACACCCGGAGGCAACCATCACAAATGTTTAAGAAATCAAGTGAAACTAATTAATATCTTGTTCAATTGTCATAGAATCAGAATTATCCCCCCATAACCCTTTGCAGGTCCCTATTGTAGACTGGAAACCGCCAGCCTACCCTTTATATTACCATATAACCATACAAAAGGGGTTTGAACTACTCTGACCCTTCGTTCTCCTTATTAAATCAGTAGAAACAAACATAACATTACTGTATGTTTGTGTGTTTGTGTGTGTGTGTGTGTGTGTGTGTGTGTGTGTGTAAATGTTTGTATAAACACGCACGCAGACATACGCAAGCACATACATACTTGTTTATATATTAAAACCACCACTGTGAACATCAAATGTTACTATACAATAATTGATTCTTTCGGATGTGTATATGTAATATTATATATATTACACACACACATATATATATATATGTGCATATTTCTATTTATAAATGTATATATACATATATATATTATGTTATATATAGACATACAGATATAATATTAAATATATATATAAATATATTATACATACAATGTTATATTATATTACATTATATTGTATTGTATATATATATATTATATTATATATATATATGTGTGTGTGTGTGTGTGTATGTATTCATTTCATAGAAGACAATTTAATTGTAAGAGACTGTGAAAATGAGTAAACTTGTGTGAGAGAGTGAGAGAGAGAGAGGGAGAGTGTGAGAGGGGGAAGAGAGAGATTGAGTGACGTGGGCGTAAGCGCCATTCTCTATCCTCACACTAAACCCAAGGGTATTCCTGCATTCCTCTCTTCTTCTATTCTTCTATTCTTCTATTCTACTTACCCATATTTTGTATAGCAACATACTAATGGGAAATATGAGAGAGATTTTAAAAGATCCGTTTTATATTCATTTTTGAGACTACATTGCAATATATGACCACAAACATACCACTGTCTGCATGTGTGTGCGTATAGCTAGGATCTTCCCGAGCTAGAAACGGCAGCCAAATCTCCCTCAAGTTGATAAGCGCTAAAATGATTCAAAATAGAAGTTGAATAGTTGTCTTTGAATTTTGAAGATTGCAGAATCATTTTGCGAACGTGTGTGTGTGTGTGTGTGTGTATGTGTGTGTGTATCTTCGGTGGCAAAATACCATTGGTCTTGAAACTTAAATTACTACAATGATGCTAGTATCACAATTGAAAATGTGATAACTGATTCAAATTTAGCAAAAGGCCAGCAATTTTAGTAGAAATGGTTTATGCGATTTCATAGTCTCCAGCTCTTGAATGGTAATTTAATTTATCTACCCCGAAGGGATGAAGGGAAAAGTTGGTCTCGGTGAGATTCGAACTCAGAACGTACAGAACCGACGGGCATACCGCAAATATTTTTGTACGAAGCGCTAACGATTCTACCAGCTCGGAGATGTGTTGTCGGGATGCGATACTTTATATTTGAAGATGGTCATGTTCGAAATGTCTTCATTCAGAGGTATGCTCTGATTTCGCACTAAATGATGACAACAACCACATCATTAACAATAACACTTGACAACTTAATTTCCAGTTGTCTGACGTCATCGGTTGAGTTCAGTCAAAGTAACATTCGGTTACTAATAAGAGACATGTTAAGGAAATCTAGATTCTGTGTTGACAGTTGGAAAGCTTTTAGTAAACTGCTACCATATTCTCTTTGAATTGAAATGCATTTACAGTCCGTCTACTTGTTTTATATCATCACTATGTTGTACATTATTCACTGACCGGTGCGAGGCAATGATGTAGAGGAGAACGGTGAGTGCTAATTAACGGAGGAGCTGCGCGTCATCGGTTGAGGCAGCGCGAAGCGACGGGAGACCAGAGTGAGCCAACAAGGGAGGCGTGTGAAAGAACGAGGTGGGCACTTCGAACCAAAGTAGGAACCATGCAAACCAATGGAGGTACATTGCGAGCCAACGAAGAAGCCGTGCGGTGTAATGAGGTTGCGGTGTAAGCCGATGTGATAGCTGCTAAGTTAGGAAGACATAAACAAACCAACAGCGGTTGTCAAGCTGTGGGAAACTGAACATGAAGGAAGAAAATGCTTATAGAGACTGGTCGATCCGGGGCTAGAGCAGAAGACACGGGCCAGAGGTGTTGTGTAGTGGAATTGAAATCAATTCCATATGATTAAGATGCGAAATATTTTATTCAAACACATACACGCACAAATATATATATAAATATGTGGAAATGAAGTGTTAGGATGGCACTAATATCGGTTAGAATAAGCAGTTTCGACAGTTTCTGTGTGTCTGTGTATTTGTGTGCGCAAACGTGGGCGGTGCAAAGCCCTCTTTATAAGCCTGTGACGCTATTATCCGTCGAGGATTATTATCCACGATTTTGTTAACTAAATGTTATAAACAAGCTATTGAGATAATACATCGTAAAATGTATAAATAACATATCTATCTAACAATCCCTCTGTCTATCTATCATTTTCTCTCTCTCTCTCTCTCTCTCTCTCTCTCTCTCTCTATATATATATATATATATATATATATATATATATATATATATGTTCGTTTGTATGCATATATATGTATGTATGTATGCTTGTATGAGTGTTTTTGTGTGTGTGCATGTGCATATAATATACATACGTACATATATATATATATATATATATATATATATATTTACACACACATGCATACTGACACGCACACACAAGCTAAAAAGGGTGTATATTTATGTATCTGCATATATAAAAATATATACATATGCGTGCTCGCATGTGTATGTATGAGTAGTGTCGGTATGCGTGTATATGTGCGCGTGAATGTATGTCTGTATATACGAGTCCAATTCTTTGTCATTGTGTGTCTCTAGACGTCTCTGCATGCATAATGTCTACAAATGCATAAAAACAACAACATCCTTAAAAATCTCCAACAATTTCAATTGAACAGAAATAAATCCGATATAAAACTATAACAGAGACACGGGTCTGCCACCTGAAACTTAATTCTGTTTGCGATAAATACACGTTAATAGAATAGGAAGGAATTACCTCGGGTACCATCATTTGATGACTTTTTCCCAGGCAAAAGTGTTTTAAATTTAATTCTCCATGAATCATGTATATACACTCAATAATGATCAATGATCATCGAATACCGTTGCCAACCTAGTGTTAACAATAATTTTGAGCGAGTGTGTTCGCGTGTATGTGTGCGTGTGTGTGTGTGTGTGTGTGTGTGTGTGTATCTATATACATTTGTGTATACATATATATATATATATTTATGTATATATA
>NC_068998.1:52554493-52555877 GCF_001194135.2 Octopus bimaculoides
GTGTGTCTGTGTGTATGTGTGCTTATATTGGTGTACACACAGACACACCCATACACCCACATACGCATATATGTACATGTATGTAGGTGTATTTTCACGTACATATATGTATATATATACACACATATATATATATATATGTATATATGTGTGTACATATATATATATATATATATATATATATATATATATATATATGTGTGTGTGTGTGTGTGTGTGTGTGTGTGTGTGTATAAGTATACATATATAGATATATACATATACATACATACATACATCTGTGTACATATATATAAAAATAAGTGATGTTATTTTGAATGTATGCAGTTATTTTCTTTGTCAGTGAATATGTGCATGTGTTTGTATGAGTGTGTTTGTGTGTGTGTGCATAGCTCTGCTTTGATTGCCAACCATTGGTTCATTAAACGCATTTATGCATAAACATGCTATCACATATAGCATACATATATACACATATACATATGTATATACGTGTATGTTTGTATTTATATATGTGTCTATCTATCTATACGTGTGTGTGTGTGCGTGCGAATGTGTATCTGTCTCCCGTCCGATCGTAATCCATATACATGTATAGTGTCTATATTTAAGCTCTGAATCATCAGCATCGTCCATATATATATGTATGTATTCATGTATGCATGTATGCATGCATGTATGTATGCATGTATGTACATGTGCGGCCAGGCGGCGTAGAAAGATATGTGAAACCTGCAATTTCCAAGCGCTGGTAAAAATATCGTTTGTTTAAGAAAAGCCTCGTTTTCATAATTGCTCGTCCGTATCCCAGTTTTGACCAAAATAATATCGGCAATTTTTTTGTTAGGGCCTAAATTTTCTTGCTCATCTTTTTTTGTTCTGTCTCCTTAATTTTCCATCTCAGCTTGTTCAAGATACTTGATTCTCCCCCGCTCCTGTTGTTATTCAGTTATTCGTAATGCATGACGGGATATTCTGTTTAATAAACCGGAAACTAGCTTTAAAGACGTCCGGAAGGACATTTTAAAGATTCATTAGAATATGTTTAAGATATGAAACACCAATCATGTATGAGTTTTTTGCAGAGCGTTCAGTTATGTGCTAATATTTTTTCATACATATTTCTTGAATTTTCGTGTGCATATTTGTATATATTCGTCTTTCTGACCGGAAGTGTGTGCTCACATTTCTGACTGTGAGTGTGTCCGGTGCATGCGCATATATGCGAGAGCGCATGTGTGTTCGTTTGTCGGTATCTGCTTTCAAAGGCGTGCATCAGTATCATTCATGCTTTTATATTCAAATATGATAGATGTTTATTATTATTATTATTATTATTATTATTATATATACATATATATATATATATATATATATATATATA
>NC_068998.1:52555949-52558989 GCF_001194135.2 Octopus bimaculoides
TACATACGTAATACATATATATATATATGCGTGTGAGACCCTTGACACATAATGAAAGTATGTGAACATGTGTGTATGTGCGTGTGTCTAAGTGGGTCGGTAAATGTGTTGGTATGTCTGGCTGTACTTTACACGAGAAATGCTCCCATATACGCCATATACGCCATATACGCCATAAGGAAATCTGTGATGGAATGTTTTTCGTACATAATTCTTTGATTCGCTGCTTTTCGTAGGCACACACACACACAAACACCCATGTCTACGCGTATGTACATAAGTGGCTTGATTACCAACCACAGGGTTTTGGGTTCTGCCCCACTGCGTGGGGCCTTGGGCGATTGTCTTCTGCTATAGCCTCAGGCCGACCAAAGCCTTGTGAGTGGATTTGGTAGACGGAAACTGAAAGAAGCCCCTCGTATATGTATATATGTATGTGTTTCACTGGTACTTGATTTATCAACCTCGAAAGGATGAAAGGCCTAGCTGACCTCAGCGGCATTTGAACTCAGACCGGAAACAAGGACGAAATGCGACTAATAAAGATAATAACAAACCATTAAACAAAAACTACACGCTGTTAGTAGCCATGCACGCATTCATACAACAGTAGCGACTGCTGGCTGCTAACTGTTGATTAAATTATAATAAATTGGAAAGAGGAAAGAATTAATGAGAATAGACAGAGATCCAAATTAATCACCATTGAAATATGGAAACACTAACGGGGTTATATTTATCAGCAACGAAAAGCTGGATTGGAAGAAATAATTGTGAAGATTGAACTGTTTAAAAATAAGTATTTGATCTCATGCTTGACTCCATTAGAGGAATGTCATCTTTGTAAATGGAAAGGATTGAAGAACCTAAACAGTACCTAAAGAGTGGGAGTGTTAGGATTCACTTATTTGGAAATATAAGAACACAGATCGTGTCGTATAGCCACGCGGAAACGATGTCTCCTGGGGCTGAATTACAGTAACATTCGTCCTAAACCAGGACTGCCACGTTATCAAGATTTTGACAATTAGAATCCGTTTGTTTCTTCCGGTTTACACGGGCATTCTGAGACTCGTCTTCGTCATCATCACGATCATCATCATCATCATCGCCATCGTCATCATTCTCACCGCTACCGCCGTGAACACCACCGACACCACCACCACCACCACCACCATGGCTGTCATAATGGCGATGCTGCTTTTAGTTCGGCCATTTGCAGGGTGAGTGAAGTGGAGAGACTTTTAGAACGAAAAAGGAAAGTAATAAAAGCAACAAATAATATGCATCGAAAGGACACGCCAAGACCTTAACTCTGTTAACCGCACTTGCAAATGATGATGATGATGATGATAATAATAATAATAATAATAATAATAATAATAATAATAATGATAACAATAATAATAATAATGGTGTCAAATTTTGACACAAGGCTGGTGATGATGATGATGATGATGATGATGATGATGATGATGATGATGATGATGATGATATGGCAATGATGCCGACGACGACGAAGATGATGATGATGATGACGATTATGATAACTATGATGGTGACGATGATGATGATGACGGTGATGATGATGATGACGACGACAACGATGATAACGATGTTGTTGTTGTTGGTGGTGGTGGGGATGACGATGATGATGTTGTTGATGATGATAATAATTGACATATTAAGGCTGACAAGCAATTAAACTAAGAAGTGAAAATAGTTATAGAATGAGTTATGGAGGAGGAGGCAGCGTGTGTGTGAATGAAGATTGAAAGATATGTTAAAGCAGATGGACATACGGACATGAGAGAGGGAGAAGGGGGAAAGAGGGGCGGAGAAAGCATAACAAGGATAAAAATAGAAAGAAGAAAATTAATAAGTAAAATAGAAAAAGAATAAGAGGGAATGAAAATATAAGAATGAAAGAAAGAGAATAAATGAGAAGAAGGAATGTGAGAAAGAAGACAGGAAGAAGAAGTGAAAGAAAGAAGGAATGTTGGAGACGAAAGAGAATTCTGGTTTTCCTTTTTTTTTTTTGAATGAAAGTTGAATGAAAAATGAAATGAAGGAGAGCGTTGAAAGAGATTATATGAAAATAGAAAGAAACACCTGATAAAATGAATGAAAGAGAGCGATTGAATGAAATAGACATAGAGAGAGTAAAAAGAATGAAGGATCGAATGAGAAACGATATAGACTGAGAAATAAAGGAAGGAAAACAGCGAAAGAAATATCGAATAAAATTAGGTTCAAGAAATAGAATTTGAATCAAGAAAAGGAAGAAACGTCATTGCACTATAGGCACGAGGCCTGAAATTTGAGGGGTGGGGTTAAGTCGATTGATATCGATCCCAGTACTCAACTGGTACTTATTTTAGCAACCTTAAAGAATGGAAGGCAAAATTGACATAGGCGGAATCTCAATTCAGAAAGTAAACACGGACAAAACTCTGCTAAACATTTTGTCCGGCATGCTAAAGATTCCACTAACGCGCTGCCTTCATGCAAAATATTAATAATATGACTGGCAGAGTGTCATTTGAGGTAGGTTTAGCTGCTGTTGCTAGCTGGAATAACAACTAGTTTGGCGTTGTCGTGTTTGGCACGGCGCATCACGTTTTCTATGTACATCCGACATTTTAGAAAATGGTGAAAAACATGTGAAAACATGAAGTTTACAACAACAGCTTCTCTGTTTTACTCGTTTGGACAGCTTAGTGTAAACAAAACTTGCTGCACTTTCCTGCATGCATGCACCGGTTGATGCCAATAACAGGAGATGCAATGAGTAATGAAGAAATTTGGCGGTTTTACTTCGGAATTTATATTTTGTTGCACGTTTGTATGTATTTCTACATATGCACGTTTCTATGTATATATGTATATATATATTTATATGTGTGCGTGTGTGTGTGTGTGTGTGTGTATGCGTGAGAAACAGATGTGAATATTTAAAACCCGTTCCCTGCATATGTGCATACGTGCAAATATATTACATATCTATGCGTACATATATATATATATATATATATATATA
>NC_068998.1:52559587-52561843 GCF_001194135.2 Octopus bimaculoides
ATATAGATATATCTATCTATATATATATAATACATACATATATACATATATGTAAATATATATTTATGTATATATATATATATATATATATATATATATATATATATACGAGAGAGAAAATGAGTGAGAAGAGAAGGAAGAGAGAGAGAGAGAGAGAGAGAGAGAAAGAGAGAGAGAGAGAGAGAGAAAGAAAGAGAATGTTTGTGAGTTGTAAAGCGGAGTAAGGTTTGCTTCCTCTTCGGCTTATTACGTAACTCAAAGGCCCCAGACGCGTTATACGCAATGTATGATTCATATAACCGAAACACACACATACACACACATCATACATATTTAAAAATTAATATATACGTTTATAAATAAGTATACATGAACACACGCACACACGCATACACAATCTCACACACATATGTATAATGTATATGCATAAGTATACATAAAATTGTGGCTGTATAGCTCAAAGCCCTCCAGATTGCCGGATTAAGCAGGCCTGTGTCTATAGGCTACATACATTGCATCTATGAATCATTTCTTTTTAAACCACTTTCAGCATGCAACACGACATTTTCTGATTAGTCCCTCCCTTTTGGAATTGTAATTATCTTTATGAGAGACATATAGCTTCTATTTCTAGCAGGTCAAGTGGCATACATAAAACAGCCTTCTCACTGGTTTGATATATCTATATTAATAAAAGCGAAATTCTGTCTGTTCGTCTGGGATCCCTGCATCTCAGTCTACATTTGCTTTACATGAACATATTATAATTTTTTGCAATCAGGCTGATCCCGGCATTGACAATCATTTGTTCTTGAACATCCAGCATCGGGATCTGATTCAAAAGTATTTTAGTTACTGGTATTTAATTTATCGAAAGGATGAAAGGCAAAGTCGACCTCGGTGGAATTTGAACTCAGAACGTAAAGACCTGGAACCAAAAACAACAGGAGCCCACCTTTGGATTCCACCAGGTTATTTCCACAAAAAACGCATTATGCTTTTCAAGTGAGTTACCAGGGGGCGCCCACGAAGCTGTCGAAACATCGACGCTAATAACTGCTAAATGCTCATTGTTTACACTTAGATATTTAGAACTCATTTCATTACAGAATCAAAAATTACAATCATAACTTTTCGCGTTTCATATTCTGCTTTAAGATTTCCTCAATGAATACGTCATGAACCACGTGATCCACGTGACTCAGATTTCGGTCAGTAACATTGCATATGAACTTGGACTTCACCGTACGCAATACAAGTGTTGACACGATACGAACATATTTAACGTGTTTTGCGATGCTTTCCAAACACACCTTGAAACAGGCTTAATATCATAGATATACATATGTAATACTGACAATATAAATATTGAGGTTTACATCATTTCATTATATCTCACAGCTGTGTAGCTCGCTGCTCCAAGTCGGGTGATGCGGGGGGGGGGAGCCTTGTTATCTAATAGTGTTGGCCTTCAATACTCTCTTATTAATGAAAACACCAACATCACGTCGTCAATCAGTGGACTGGCCAAATGACTCATACAAGGCTGGCGGGAGGAGGCCTTCGTTTTCTTCTTCTTCTTCTTCTTCTTCTTCTTCTTCTTCTTCTTCTTCTTCTTCTTCTTCTTCTTCTTCTTCTTCTTCTTCTTCTTCTACTTCTTCTTCTTCTTCTTATTCTTCTTCTTCTTCTTCTTCTTCTTCTTTCTCAAAGAATAAACATGTGGAATAAGAAATTATATCATATCCAAGAATCTCTGTTTCTCTCTTTCTGTCTCTCTGTCTCTCTGTCTCTCTTTCTCTCTCTCACTCCCTATCCTTCTCTTACACTCTCTCTTTCTATTTCTCTCCTTCGCACGTCTACGTTAAGAACCCGCAATTATTGCACTGCTTCTAAAATACATTTACGAAACGTAAGCTCTAACTGCGATGCTCCAGTGGGGCCTCAGCTGCGAACGGTTAACGCTGACAAACCAACTCAACAACTGAAGATCATAACCAAATATTCGCGAGCATCGATGTCATCATGAAGACAAAAGAAATGGACACCGACCAGTTACAAATGGAATTGGTAAACTGATTGGTTTCTAAATTTATTTTACGATAATTCGTTATTTTATATAAAGAATTTGTTTACGAAAAGTTAGAATAGTCGATTTGGTAAAATTGGTATTTCTATTGACCCTCTGTGAATCACGCTAACGTCAAATTTGCTTTTTTTTCGGGATAAGGTAGCAACCAAACTCTGGGATAGATTTTT
>NC_068998.1:52563803-52568176 GCF_001194135.2 Octopus bimaculoides
GTGATAGGTGAGGTAGGAGGATGGTGCTGTGATGAGGCAGGAGGACAATGGTGATTAGGGAAGATTATAAAGATCATAAACACAGAACACACATTGTTGAATGTACACACACACACACACATGTACACACATGCATGCATACATATATATGTGTGTGTGTGTATGTATATATGTATATATGTGTGTATATGTGTGTGTATATATATATGTGTGTGTGTGTGTATATATATATGTGTGTGTATGTGTGTGTGTGTGTGTATTTATATCTTTTACTTTAGTTCCCTTGTTTTAGTCATTGGACTGCGGTCATACTGGGGCACTTCCTTGAGAGGTTTAGTCGAATAAATCGGCTTTTAAAAGCCTGGTACTTATTCCATCAGTTTCTTTTGTCGAACCGCTATTACGGGAATGTAAGAGTCCAACACCGGATGTCATGCTTTGGTAGGGGACAAACACAGATACACGCACACACCTATACATATATATATATGATGGGATTCCACACAGTTTCTGGCAAGACTGTCAAACCATGAGATGCTATCTCAGAGCTTGAGGGCTGCTTGACTGTGTGCCGTCAGGGATGTGAGGGCCGCTTTGTACGCTCACAATGATTAAGTAAAACCCTTCATACAATATCACAATACACATAGGTGGTGAGGGTTCAATTAATTCGGCTACCTAAGAAAGATGTGGACACGAGTTCGCATTACAACCAAGCAACAAAATGTTTCTCAAAAATTTTCAGGAGAAATTCATAAAAATTCTTCCCCATTCTCATCGGAAAGTAAAAGATTGATCTGAAGTGTAATGGAAGAATATGGTAGATTAAAACGAATTGATTGGTGCTATATTTTATTGACCCAGAAAGGATCAAAGGCAACGTTGACCATAGAAGTATTTGAACCAAGGAAGTAAAGAGCAACACGAAATGTGGCTAAGTACGCTGACGAGCGCGTAAACCATTTCAGCAGTTCGCTTCTTAATAATATTGATTTCAAATTTTGGCACAAGGCCAGCAATTTTGAGGGAGGGGCTAATCAGTTACATTGACCCAAGCGCGCAGCTGGTACTTATTATATCAACCCCGAAAGAATGAAAGTCAAAGTCGACCTCGCCTGAATTTGAACTCAGAACGTAAAGACGGACGAAATACCGCTGAGCATTTTGCCCGGTGTGCTAACGATTCTGCCAGCTCACCGTCTTAATAATAATAATAATAATAATAATAATAATAATAATAATAATAATAATAATAATAATAATAATAATAATAAGAAGAAGAAGAAGAAGAAGAAGAAGAAGAAGAAGAAGAAGAAGAAGAAGAAGAAGAAGAAGAAGAAGAAGAAGAACAACAACAACAACAACAACAACAACAACAGCAGCAACAACAATAACAACAACAGCAACAGCAACAACAACAGTAATAATAATAATAATAATAATAATAAAACTTGCTACATTTGGCAACAGCCACATTTGACAGCAATAATATTGAGCAGCATGACTTTAATACCCCCCCCCTGCACACACAAAATAAATTAACAAATAAAACAAAGGTAATCGCAACAAAATCAGAGTAAATTGTATTCGTAAAATGTTAATAGTGAATTAAATAGAACATAAAACGAATCATCTGGTCGCCATTTTAGTCAATGGTGTTAATTATTAGAACCAAGAATCTCTCTCATTATATTCTATTCTATTCTTTGTTTGTTAATCAGTGAAACAGCAGTGAGAGGAGGACGCATTTGAAATATTTATAAATATTTCGCATTTCTACTTGGATCTGCTTTATTTCACTTCAATAATCATTTTGATGGAGTGGAATTCTTCAATGATTTTGGTGGTGGTGGTGGCGGGGTGATGGTATGTTTTTCATTTGTTCATTTTTCTCTTGTTTTTCTTTCCTCTTCTTCTCATACTTTTCCCCACCCCTCCTATCTTCACTCTGTCTTCGTAGTTTCTTCTTACTCTTTCATCTTCTGTTGCTTCTCTTTCTTCTTCTTCTTCTTCTTCTTCTTCTTC
This sequence comes from Octopus bimaculoides, assembly GCF_001194135.2. Classification (NCBI taxonomy): domain Eukaryota; kingdom Metazoa; phylum Mollusca; class Cephalopoda; order Octopoda; family Octopodidae; genus Octopus; species Octopus bimaculoides. Next base: position 52,565,829 of record NC_068998.1, read on the forward strand.
TTCTTCTTCTTCTTCTTCTTCTTCTTCTTCTTCTTCTTCTTCTTCTTCTTCTTCTTCTTCTTCTTCTTCTTCTTCTTCTTCTTCTTCTTCTTCTTCTTCTTCTTCTTCTTCTTCTTCTTCTTCTTCTTCTTCTTCTTCTTTCCTGTTTGAAATTTTAACATGAAATATTTTCCTCACATACGAAAGTAATCTTTTCGCTTTCTTTCTTTCTTCCTTACGAGCCAACTAGCACCGGTGCTCCAACATGGTCACAACCTTAGGCTGAAACCAATAACAACAAATTACTAACAAAACAAAAAAAAAAGAATCAAAGACTAAATCTTGCTCAGTACATCCATTGATTTTTATATATATTCTGCCAGTAGTAATGTGATGTGAGGAAGATTTGGCTATTATTTCTATCAGGTCTAACAACTAAGAGAATGTTCCTGTGTTTGCCCTCAACTGGAGATGTTTTTTTTTTTATTAATTATCACACATTTATTTTACAGACCGTCCTCACTAAACCCTCATCCACGTACGTTCTAAGCGGGGAAAGGTACTTTCTCGAGTCATATCGACTCATGAGGGCTTCTTTTCTGGTTTCCATGGCGAGTATATTCTCCACCTGGATGGGATGCCAGTCAATCGCAGGGTTACTTATTTTTGCCAGCTGAGTGGGCTGGAGCAACATAAAATGAAGTGTTTTGCTCAAGAACACAAGTCATCGCCTGGCCCAGGAATCGAAGCCACAGTTTCACGATCGTGAGTCCAACGCCCTAACCACTGAGCCACATGCCTCCACACGTACGTTCTAAGCAATGGTGTTTTTAATGAAAGAAACCCGATCGACAAATAAATGAATAAATATTTTTTTTTAATGATAATGATATTAACATCGCAAAACGAAGAATTTAGCTAGCAATCAATGTGGATCAAGAATTTTCTGGATCAATCAATTCGATTAGATTCCAACAGAAGCAACATTTATCAATCAAGGTGTGGTGTTTAGGTTTATTTCGACAATAATCAAAGATTATGGTGGTTGGAGGGAGGAAGGGAAGAAGTAGGAGGTAGAAGATTTGGTGGAGAAGGAGGTGGAGAAGGAGGAGGAGGAAATAGCAAAGAAGTTTGGTGTAACAGAGAGAAGAAAGAGATGATAAGAACTGACCAAAGAATGGTTGGAATTTCAATTGCTTTTCTCTTCGTTATTCAATTCAAATTATGGTTATTAATCAAACAACTGATAGCTGATTGATGCTACCGAAAGAGAAGAACAACACCATTGTTGTTGCTATTGTGCTTGTGGCAGCTGTTGTTGTTGTTGTTGCTGTAGCTGGGTTAGGGGTAAGAGTGGTGTTGATTGCACTGGTTGTTATTTTGCCGAAGGTCAGCCCTATTCATAGGTTGAGAATTCGTTATTAACCATATAGTTGATAGCTGATTAATGCTACTGTAAAAAAAGAAAGAAAGAAAGAAAAACAGAAAGAACTGATTTGTTATTAAAGTGGTTGGGGAATATGGACCCAAGATATCCCTCCATTTGTCTCAACGATGAACCTCTAGGTTACAAAGACATAAACACAACAACACCGTTTGTCAAGCGATGGGGAGGACAAACAGAGGCACACACACAAACACAAGCACACACACACACACATACATATATGTATATATATATATATATATATATATATATATATATATATATATATATATATATTTACGACGGGCTTCTTTCAGTTTCAATCAACCAAATCCACTCACAAGGCTTTATCCGACCCGAGGCTATAGTAGAAGACACATGTTCAAGGTGTCACGCAGTGGGACTGAACCCGGAACCACATGGCTGAGAAGCAAGCTTATTACCACACAGCCTCTGTACTTGTACCTTATTTACGTACTCCCCTGTTTACACTGGTGTCCGTATGGTTAGTCACAGCATTCTTCAGCCAAATTTCACTGTAGCTGAGGAAACGAAAGACAAAAGTGCCTTCGACATCATAAAATACAACAGCGCAGCCTTCAAACTTCAGAACTATGAAATCGCGTAGTTATTTTTAGCGAATGCTAAACCACACTCGTAATTCAAAAACCGGACAGAAATGTAGTTGTCAACATTCAATGTATCTATACTTTTCTCTATTTATTCTATACTTCTGCCAGTATTTCTCTCACTCTCTCTCCCTCCCCTTTCTCTTCGTTTCTCTCCCTCCCCCCACTCTCTCTCTCTCTTTCCCTCTCTCGATCGCTCGCTCGTTCGCTCGTTCGCTCTAGCTCCATATCTAATTGTTTTCCATGAAAACACCGCTTCACCATTATTCGTTAATTAAATGATTGGTTTTAAAGAGGAGAGAACGAAGCGAAAA
>NC_068998.1:52568186-52568781 GCF_001194135.2 Octopus bimaculoides
TAATAATAATAATAATAATAATAATAATAATAATAATAATAGAAAAAAGAGAGAAGGTGAGAGTATGTTTGTGTATGTTGCCAACAGAATAAATACAAATGGCATGGCCGTTAGCTTAATTAGGAATCAGCTTTCTGTTTAGAGAAAATTACTCCATCTAGAATGAATCGTAATGAAACGAAAATGTGTTTTAATTTCTACCTATTAGTTAGATGTCATAACCTGGACGCCATATTGTAGGTTTGAAATCATTCCAAACTCATTCATTAGCAGCGGATGGTTGCGCGCAAAATTATTAAATAATTTATATCTACAATAACATTGTATAGAACACGTTAATATAATAGAGAAAGTGCTGGAACATTTTCTTACACCTACCTAATTAATTGCTGTAGAAATGTTTTTCAATCTCGTTTAAACTGCGATCACTGTATTCATGAGCGTTTCTGCTAAAACTGGCAATTACATAACAGAACATGTTTGAAAGTGCATCAAAGCTTTTTCTGCCTCGACGTTCGTAGAACCACACCGAAATAGCACGTAGGAACAATGGAAACGGCAAAACCACCACCACCACCACCACCACCACCACCAC
>NC_068998.1:52571871-52574249 GCF_001194135.2 Octopus bimaculoides
ATATATATAATGTGATCAGTAATGGTAATTTTATGATCAAATATGAGGATTATATGCAGACATTTGTGATAACAACGGCAGCAACAATTACAATAGTACCGTAGAAAAACTTTCACCATCACCGGAACATATGTTCCTACCCCCACCTACCACCACGATAGTAAAAAAAAAGCGACAAAGGAAACTATTAGAGCTACACAGTCGGAGCTTCACCATGGTAACAGTCACTATAGCAGTGACAACACAAACACCAGTGAGACAACTACGAAACCGAAAATATATCTTCACGAACCATATGCATTACATGCGTTTACGCTTGAATCACAATGTGAAGGACAAGAAAAAAACTAAGGAAAAACAAGAAGAAAACACCAAGAAAACAAGAAAAGAAATAGAATAGCGTCAATAATGTTTAGATACTACATCTCCCACTGGACAAAAAGGTGAGTTGAAAACGCGTCGCTTTAGGCCGATATTGACGATATAATTAAGAAAAACTCAGATCTTGCGTAAACCACGAGGGATCACGTTTGGAATTAGCCATGTTGTTTTTCATTTGGAGAAACAAACAGACTCTAAGAAAAACGTCAGAGTGATAAAAGATGAATTGCTCTGCTCCCTGAGTTCGAATCTCAACGAGGTCAACGATGTTGTTTATTATTATTTGGGGACTCGATAAATGAAGTCCAAATCAAGTATTGGGTTAAGCAACCAACAACAACAACATCAACAATAACAAAAATAGTGAAACAGCAGTGACAATTATAATACCAACAGAAATTCTTTCGAATTTTAGCACAAAGCCTCGATTTTGAGGGGAAGGGAAGACGATTATATCGACCCTGGTATTAAACTTGCATCCATTTTATCGACCCTGAAACTAAGAAAGGTAAATTGGGCTGCGACTGAATTCGAACTCAGGACGCGATAAGTCGGAAGAAATGCGGCTAAGCATTTTGTCCGACGTGCTAATAACAACAGCAGCCACAGTATCGACAGGATGCGGGGGAATGCTTACCACAGCACCACCCTGCAATATATAAATATTAGAGGCATCATCGCTTGACCTTAGGAACGAAGGTGTTGTAGTCATAGCTTTGGAGTAACTTAAAGCTAAGCAAGCAGAGGAGGTTTCAAAATGTGGGCATTGCCAATAACAAGTGCAATGAAAATGAAGCCTGTAAACACGCGGAACACACAACGCCACCTGTGATCGCGCAAGAAACTTGATCGTAGGCTATTGGAATTTCAAATTCTCCCTCGTAATTCATCCGGTTTAAAGGAGGTGCCGGACCATCTATTGCTGTTTGATAGTCTTCAAATTTTGGCACAGGGCTAGCAGTTTTTGGAGGACGAGGGTAGTTGATTACATTGAACTGGTACTTTATTTTATTGACCCCTGCAACAAGGAAACGCAAGTTGACCACTGTGTGATATAAGCTCAGAAAGCAATGGGCCAAAAAAATTGTCGCCAAGCATTTTGTTCGACACACTAACGATTCTTCCAGTTATGGAGTAGGAAGCATTTCTTTTTAGGGTTGTTGTCAATGACCACCAAGAAAAGGAACGTCGCCTGATCTACCCACCAATCCAAATCGTTGATAATGATTTACTACACGGTCAGCGTCTCAGACCAACGCAGGATGCCGCAACAGAGTGCCCCTACAAATACTGCTCGATCGCTGACGCTTATTTACCGACACTTTCTGTTCTACGTTCCACAGACTCTCGGCTACAAGCGTGCGGGTATGTGTACACAATTATACACACATATATACGCATATATAGACACATATACACACATGCTGCCAATCACAAAAACATGTAACTTTATCCACAACTGAAGACGCGTGATTCATTCGACCAATGTCAATAAGAAGATGGCTCTCATTACTAATAGCGTCCCCAATTAACATTATTGACTTATTCGACCAATGATTATTATTAGATATCGATAGGGGCTCCGCCACGTATTTATCATCGCCCCTACTTTCCCCATCATCACCACCAACAACAACGACACCAGCATTACAACTATCACCCTAGCCTTAACAAACACCTCTACCACTACCTTCACTTCAACAATCACCTTAACCACCACAACCACGAGCGATTCTAATATTACCATCGTTATTACTATCTCTACAACCACGACCACCATCCATCATCACTACTACCACCAATACAACCACCGGCACCACAATCACCACCCCTGTCATCAGCATCGCCACAATTATGATGGACGCCACCGTCATTACTACCACTACCACCGCCACAACCACCACTACTATCACCACCACCACTACCACCACCACCAATACCACCACCACCACCACCTTCACCACCACTACCAACAACAACAACACTATCACCGCCAC
>NC_068998.1:52574545-52574944 GCF_001194135.2 Octopus bimaculoides
GCCTCCGCCGCCACGATCCAATGTCAACATAGAGTGACAAGTAGGTTAAGCGGCAATCAAGCCGTGTTGTAAGCCAACACCAAAACGCTCGGACTTCGCTGGTCGTCGTCTCATGTAACCTGCCGTAATTAACATTCTGTGCACATAAGTGCAGGTCATACGTTCTACCGACTCCCACACCTGTCACCACCACTAATGCTGCCACACCTTTTTAGCACTACTGCTGCTGTTGCTTCTACTACCACCAACACTAACGTTAGAAGCGCTCGTAGCTGTTACATCACCAGGAGCTCTCATTATCCATCTATCTATCCATCTATCTATCTATCTATCTAGGGATAAACTTAATCCATTTTTTTTTTTTTTACATTTTTGATATTTTCTGTGATACACGATCCC
>NC_068998.1:52574954-52575849 GCF_001194135.2 Octopus bimaculoides
TCTATCATCAGTAAAACTATCCAATTCATTTTTTGTAATTATATCTGATAGCCTGTACTTGTGGACGGGCTTAATAAAACAAACTCCAAATTTAAAACTGAAATTCTTATGTGTGTCTGTGTGTCTGTGTGTCTGTGTGTGTGTGTGTGTGTGTATTCTCCTCATTTTATCGCCGTTGTTACTATTGTTACAACTTTCATTTATTTCTAGTTAAAAAATAATATTCTGTAAGTACAAGATCTTCCTTCAATCAGATATGCTTCGCTCGTTTTCCTATTTCTCGTCAAGTGATTAAAAAACACACTTCTCATTTCTACACAAGTAATACAACCTTTGCTCTTAATCCGGTCCTTTATCGTCACGTGACGTTAGATATCGTCTACACTTTTATATGGCGTAGAAAGAGAAATAACATTGACGTAAGCTCTAACAAGCTAGAAGCTTTTGAAAGGTGGACATATCAGAAGAATGTGAAGAATATTTTGGATAAAACATAAGACCATTGAAGAAGTGCTGCTACAACTAAGAAATACAAAAGATATCATTACTCTTGACTATTAAATATAAAGGGAAGATAACGTTCTTTGGTCACATAGTTGTTGTTGTTGGCACTCCGTCGCTTACGACGTCGAGGGTTCCAGTTGATCCGATCAACGGAACTGCCTGCTCGTGAAATTAATGTGCAAGTGGCTGAGCACTCCACAGACACGTGTACCCTTAACATAGTTCTCGGGGATATTCAGCGTGACACAGTGTGACAAGGCTGACCCTTTGAATTACAGGCACAACAGAAACAGGAAGTAAGAGTGAGAGAAAGTTGTGGTGAAAGAGTACAGTAGGGTTCGCCACCATCCCCTGCCGGAACCTCGTGGAGCTTTTAAGTGTTTTCGCTCAA
>NC_068998.1:52575859-52578161 GCF_001194135.2 Octopus bimaculoides
GCTCGTGAAATTAATGTGCAAGTGGCTGAGCACTCCACAGACACGTGTACCCTTAACATAGTTCTCGGGGATATTCAGCGTGACACAGTGTGACAAGGCTGACCCTTTGAATTACAGGCACAACAGAAACAGGAAGTAAGAGTGAGAGAAAGTTGTGGTGAAAGAGTACAGTAGGGTTCGCCACCATCCCCTGCCGGAACCTCGTGGAGCTTTTAAGTGTTTTCGCTCAATAAACACTCACAACGCCCGGTCTGGGAATCGAAACCGCGATCCTATGACCGCTAGTCCGCTGCCCTAACCACTGTGTCATTGTGCCTCCACAAAATGATGAACGGCAAAATCTACCTTGGCAAGATTTGTACTCAGAATGTAAAGACGGACAAAATGCACCAGTGCATTTTTTCTAACGTGTTAATAATACTGCCAGTTCGCCGCCTTGTGCATAATGAATGCAGTAGCAGAAAGTAATTTTATGTACACAGAGAGATCTACAGCTGCAAAACGTGGAGTTTTGTACTCAAAGAGAATTATATGAGCGATGAACTTCATTGCAGTAAAAATTAGTCTTAAGTGCACAAAACAAGTACAGAATTGCAACAGCAGAATTTTGATTTGTGCATATAGAGAATTGCAGCAATTAAGAGTGTGTATATTTTCAGATTTATAGGATTGCAGCTGAAATTAGAGGCTGCATGCATATGCAAAACTGCAGCTGCAAAGAGGGTTTATGCAAGTGTATGTAAGACTGCAGCTGCAAAGAAAAGGTAAACACGCGCTTAAACAATAAAAGCCATAAAGAATAAATAAATGCGTATGTTTATGCAATTTCAGCAGCAACGAGTGGGTATGCATGCACATATAAGAATTGCAACGGGTGGTTATGTGTGCATTTTGGGGTTTATAAGTGGGAAAACGGGGTGTGAGTGCACATATGGAAATGTAGCTGTGAAACGAGGTGTTAGTGTATACAGACAGAAAATTGCAGGTGCAAAACGTGTGTCTCTATGCATATATGCAGTAGAAGCTGAAAATATTGAGTTACACTGCAAAAATAAGTGGAAGCGCATGGCTAAGTGTTGGGTTCATGATTGTAAGATTGTGGTTTCGATTCCTGGATAGGGCGATGCGTTGTGTTCTTGAGCAAGACACTTCATTTCACGTTGCTCCAGTCCACTCAGCTGGTGAAAATGAGTCATCCTGCGATAAATAGGCGCCCCCTCCATGTGCGGGTGAGGGTGGGAGATATACGCCACAGAATCCGAGTAACTGGTCTTATGAGCTTATGGAGTGGGAAGGGGCTTTGATGCTTTTCTTGAACACAAACCCAATTGCAGCAACGAAGACTGAGCTTATTTCATTATTTGTTATTACAAAGGACCAGACAGGCAGAGGGCAGAATCGGTAACACGCTTAGCTACAGTCATTCTAGTTCTTTTCGTTATGCGTTCAAATCCGGCGAGGTCAAATTTGCCTTTCAACCGTTTCGGCGTCTATAAAATAAATATCAGTAGAGCAATGAGGCCGATCTACTATCCAAGCTCTTTCCCGCAAAATTTAATTCCTTGCATCAAAAATTAAAACGAAAATTATTTCACAAGCACGGATGATCGTATTTGCTGTTTAGTCCAAAGTTATGTTTGATCAAACCAATGAGCAAAGCGCTCCAATCATGACAATCTCGTTTGATTTTTCGAACAACGTTTATCTACCACTTCGTTATTTATTACTTGTACCTTTCTATTCATTTTAAGATGTTAAGTTCAGGTGTGTTTTTAGAGAAACTTCGTTGCTATACCTAGGAGGTCGAGAAACTCACTGGTCGACTCCTGCAATAGTTAGACCACACACACACAAAAAAACAAAAGCAAAAACAAAAATAAAAATTAGAAAAAAAGCAACCGTAAATGATTAGTTATTGTTGTTACTGTGGTTGTTGTTGGTGGTGGTTTTTAACTGCAGGCTAGCTCTCAGTAATAAATATTGTATGTATGTATGTTTGGTTGTTTGTATGTTTGTGTTTATGTGTGAATGTATGCATGTATGTGTGTATATATGTGTGTATGCATGTATGTACACAGGCACGTATGCATTGGCCAGTGTGCCTAAAATGCATTGGCAAGAATTAATCACACGTTATAATATTTTCTCTTGTACTTCTATTTCAGGCGACTAACTTGCGTCGTTACATTCAAAGATATATAAGAACGTATATGTTGAGATAGACACCCATAGATATAACGACAGACATCCTGATATGTGCACGCATATGTGAATATGTATATATATATATATATATATATAT
>NC_068998.1:52579257-52580377 GCF_001194135.2 Octopus bimaculoides
ATATATATATATATATATATAACATGAATATACGTGACGTGTATGCCTGTATATATGTATGCATGTATGTTCGTATAAATACACATGACCATACGTGCATACATTTATGTGATCATTTGCTACTTCATATATCTACCTCTCTATACGTTCATACATAGAAACACAATCGCAAACACCCACATGTATAGGTACACGCACACGCACGCACACACAAACGCATTTACAGAGTGAGCGATAGACAATGTACTTGAGAAGACGAGAGAGAGAGAGAGAGAGAGAGAGAGAGAAAGAGAGATCCAAACAAGCTGACAGAGGGAGACAGACTAACAGAGAGACGGAGAGACATAGTTGTGAGGCACATCATATGCTCCGACTCCATTAATAACAACAAATATGGACGGTAGATCGTTATCAATTCCTCTCTTGCCGCCATTAGGTAATTTACAATATTTCTTCATTTACCTTTCTATATATTATATTTCCTGGCTCTAATTTTTTTCATAGCAGAGTTCTTTCTAGCCATTTACTGGTCTTGGTGGTATTGTCAGGAAAGTAATCTCGCAGGAATTAGAAAAAAAAGGGAGATAAGAGAAGCGAAAAGAAGGGATCTTCGCTCAAAAAGATCATTACTCTTTTTTTTTACACCGTTTTTGCTTAATAATTTTTATAGTTATCATTATTATTATTATTATTATTATTTGTTTTTGTTCCCTTGTCTAATTTTGAGGGTTAATTATGTATACTTCTACTTTGGTTGTTGTGTGTGTATGTGTATGTGTGTGTGTGTGTAAGCGGGTGTGTCAGGCATTTTATGTCGCATGGATGCTCGCACACACAATTACACAGCCATATGTACGTAAATACACACGCATACACACACAAACACACACATACACACACATACATATACATATGGGTGCGTGGTTAAGAAGTTCAATATGCAATTAAGTGCGTAGTTTCGGGTTCGATCCTATTGCGCATCACATTGGTTAAGTCTCTTATACTATGTTTCTGCCCAATGCATTGAGTAGATTTGGTAGGTTGAAAATATATCGTTATATATATTTTCAACCTACCAATTCTACTCAATGCATTGGGCAGAGACATAGTATATATATAT
>NC_068998.1:52580489-52582167 GCF_001194135.2 Octopus bimaculoides
GCGAAATGCTTAGTGGTATTTCGTCTGCCTTTACGTTTTGAGTTCAAATTCTGCCGAGGTCGACTTTGCCTTTCATCCTTTCAGGGTTGATAAATTAAGTACCAGTTGCGTACTGGGTCGATTTAATCGACACCCCCCTCCCCCAAAATTTCGGGCCTTGTCCCTGGAGTAGAAAAGAAACGTACATAATACTTAAAGTTACGAATTGTCGGAATCTTTAGCACGTGGGACAAAATGCTTAGCGACATTTCGTTCGTTTTTACGTTTCTGCGTTCAAATTCTACCGAAGTTGACATTGCTTTCAATCCTTTCGGGGTGCATAAAATAAGTACCAGTTGAGCACTGAGGTTGATGTAATCGACTTAGATACTTCCCCGAATTTGCTGGCCTTGTGACAAAATTTAAAACCAATATTTAAAGCAATCTAGCTGTATATTACAAAACATTACAAAGGAATCTTAACTATAGCAATTAACTATTATTTTATAAGGAAAAAAAGAAAAAAACAAGTTAATAGTACAGAACATATGGAGTTAGTCTGGGTAAGAGAGGCCTTTGGATTAAAATTAGTCTGTAGAAGTGAGCACCAGGGTCAATATTAATTTATGGAAGGCCTAACCTCTCATACTGGACCCGGGGTGATTTTTTTTAAAGAAAAGTGTGTTTTATTTGCCATCAAATACGGTTGGTTCTTGTCACTCATCCACTTACACGGGCAGAGTAAGTCTCTCTCCCTTCTCTCTCTCTCTCTCTCTCTCTCTCTCTCTCTCTCTCACACACACACATAAACAGCAATTCTCTCTCTCACACACATAGTCTCTCTCATACATATACACACACACACATGCAAACTCTCTCTTTCTCTCACTATTTTTGTCACACACACACATATACATACACACATCAACTCTGTCACAGACATATATATACCCAGAGTAACTCTCACTTTTTGTCTTTCTCTCTCTCTCTCTCTCTCTCTCTCACACACACACATTCACACACCCACACACACAAATCCCCAGAAATAAATGAACAATCATCTTTCAAATAAGAATCGCCAAAGGTATATCACACCATCACACACACACACACACACACACAACGTTCGCCACCCTGAACGTCTGCCAATTCAGAAGTATTTATCTAATACCATCTTTACTCCACCCCTTTCGTACTCCACCTTCACACCCTCAGTTGGCGACCATAATAAAGACAACTCCTTAATTTAACCCCTTAAACATATACAAAGAACGGGGACTAAAAAGAAACGTCCCCAAAATAATAAAAAATAAAAAAGCAGCCATTTTCTTTTTATTTTTGTGGTGAAAATTTGAGAAGAACAGCGGATGAATTGGGTGGCTTTTTTCATTGGTGGGAGTCCTGGTTGGAAGTGGTGGTAGTGGTAGTGATGATGGTACAGGCTGGAGAGGCTAATCAGCTACATCAGTCACCTATCACTCTTATACACACTCGCAAACACACGCACACACAGGTAGAGAAATACAGACGCGCGCGCATACATATTTAACTGTCTGCTTATCTGTCTATCTGTAGACGTGAGTGTATGCGTGTGCGTGTATGTGTGTGTGTGTGTGTGTGTGTGTTTGTGTGTGTGCATGTGTGTGTTTATATATACTTGCATATGCATTTGTGTATGTATATATGTATGTGTATATAT
>NC_068998.1:52582637-52586453 GCF_001194135.2 Octopus bimaculoides
AAAGAGAGGAGAGATAGGGAGAGGGTGATAACATATATCTACCCCACCCTCATAACAAGCTGTCTTAACATCTTGTCAGTCTGGACATCTGTCTGCCTCTCTGCCTGCCTGTCTGTCTCTCTCCCTATCTCTCTCTCTCTCTCTCACTTCCCTATCTGCATCTCTTTTTCACTTTTGACCATTTAACGCCCGTCTACAATCACACTGTCACCTTTTATCTTGTTCCACCTTTCTCACACATCATATTTCTATCATTCCCTACCATACTTTATTTATTTATTTATTTATTTATTTATTTATTTATTTATTCTCATTTTGTTTCCTCCACCATTTTTTTCCGTCCAAGAAGACAGTAACATTGATCGTTATAGTTTTCAATACAGCTTTTCTTTTTATCTCTCCATCACCCATTTTGCCATCTTTGGCCATTCTTTTACTTTATCTGTTTCTCTGTCTCCCACTCACTCTCTCTTCCTCCCTCTCTCTCGTTCTCCCTCTATCTATCTGTCCATCTATCTATGCTTGTACGTAGATATCCATTTCTTTGGCTAGCTGGCTGTCCTTCCTCCTCGTCAGTCTATCTCTCTATCTGTCTGTTTCTTTCTTATCATATATGTTTGTGCGTGCTTGTATCTTTCTCTCACTGTATATGAGTGCGTGTGTGAAAATTTTTATAATTCTATCCAATATTTGAAAAGAAATTTAATTAAAAAACTTCAAAAAAAAAAACCATAGACTAACACAAACCTGATGGAAAAGTAGTTTTGTGTGTAAGCGCTTTCCTTGGCTTCAGTTTTTCAAATAGGCCCTTGTTACTGTTTTCTTTTAAAATTTCATTAATATTTCATTATTTAATTCTTTTCAAATATATAAGAATGCATGAATGTGTGTGTGACTGTGTGTGTCTGTGTGTTCACTGGTTCCTGTCATTTGATGGTTACTATTTTGGGGCCTTATCTTCAAGACACAGAATACATATTTGCGTCTCAAATTTACTTTGTCGATCTCAACACTTGGGAGTCTAGAATTTTTACTCGTAAATTAACGCAGTTTCTAAGAGGCTCCGGACGTGTTAATCTTCAATCTTGCATTAGTCTTCAATCTTCTATCAATTATCATTCATTCCCCTATCTTTCCATAGCTATCTCACTCCTTATATATTTACAATTCTCTCTTCACCTCTTTCTGCTACACTATCGCCCTCTCTTCTCCGTCATGTCTTTGATGGACATCAATATCAGTCAGCGTTCCTTTCGTCACTTCAAACTTCAAAAACGACAAACGAAAGTTGTAGCTGAAGAAAAAAGACCATATTACTGAGTTAGCAATAAACGCAGGCAACTGGCACGACGGATCCTTAAAACATGCATGTATGTATAATACAAAGAGACGACACCGGAAAAAAACAAATGTTATGTCATGAACATCATTGGCTTGCATCTGTTTCTGCTATAAGTTGTGGTGGACTCCTGGTTGAGTATCAGGATAACATCTTATAGCTTTACCAGAACCGATTATTAGTCTCATTATTCACTATGCTTAAGCGAAATATTAATATATGTATATGTGTGTGTGTGTGTGTGTGTGTGTGTGTGTGTGTGTGTGTGTGTGTGTGTTTGTATTTGTGTGTGTTTTATCTTTTACTTGCTTCAGTGATTAGACTGTGGCCAAGCTGGGACACTGCCTTGTAAAATTTTTATAGGAACGAAAACCTGGTTCTTATTCTATCCGTAACTTTTGCCGAACCGCTATATTATGGACACATAAGCACACAAACAGCGGTTGTCAACATTGAGGTGGGGAACACAAAGACACACACATGACAGGCTTCTTTCAGTTTCCCTTTACCAAGTCCAATCAAGACTCCTTGTTTTGCTCGGGGTTATAGTAGAAGACTCTTGTGCAAGGTGCCATGCAGTGCGACAGAACCGGGAACCATGTACTTCAAAGTAAACTTCTTAGCGCACAGCCACCCCCACGCCTAGATGTAGAAGACTGTTTGTTTTTTCATTTTCGTATGTATAGTTATTAGCTCTGTGCATGCATGTATGCATGTGTATGCACGGGTGCAATGCGTTTACACACACACACACACACACACACACACACACACACACACACACACACACATATATATATATATATATATATATATGTATGTATGTATGTGTTCAGGTATATATAAGCGAGTCAGAATGTAAACATATGTACATACGTAATGGAGAGAGACAAAGAAAAAAATTAAAGAGAGGAGGTGGGAGATGACGAAGGGTGGGTGTGAGAACGGAAACGTGTATGCGCGTGTGTATATGTGTGTTTGTGTTTTCGTCTGTATGCACGTGAGAATACGTGTATGAGAGTGTTTGCGTGTACGTGTATGTGTAGACCTGTGGGTCTGTGTGTGTGTGTGTACGTGCTTGTCCCTGTATGAATGTTTATATGTGTGTAGTTGTGTGTGTCACGTGATAGCGAGCGTGCGTGTATGTCTGTGTATCTTCATGTGTGCGCACGTGAGTGCGGATGTATGTATGGGCACGCTCGCGTGTGTCTATGTGCGTACGTGTGTGTGCGTGTCCCCGTTTCTGTGTGCACGTGTGTGTGCACATTAGTGCATGCGCTTTCATGTAAGTGTTCGGGTGTGTGAATGTGTTCTTGTGCATCTGTGATAGTGTGCTAGGGAACGCATGCGTGTGCGTGTGCGTGTGCGTGTGCGTGTGCGTGTGTGAGTGTGTGTGTGTGTGTGTGTGTGTGTGTGCGTGTGTGTGTGTGTGTTGGGCAAACAAGCAAAATGGCTATTTAATCGACTGTTTACGTTTGAGGTCAATCTACTCACAGATGGATGCGGCACGTGACCACCAGCAGTAGCACCAGCAGCCGCCAGGAACTGTGGGTAATAGCAGTCAGGAACGAGATTGAAACCCCTCGAGGGGAATGCGTCGCTGCTGTTGCTGTTGCCGTTGTTTCTGCCTTAGTTATACCCTTCTTTGTTATCTATTTTTTTAGCATATCGTTTTATATATTTATTTATTTAATCGTTATGCTGTGTTTGTTGTTAGAATGGGTGGAGGTGGTATGCGAAGTGATGAGGTGATGAGGACGGACTGAAGAGGATGAAGTGAGGGAGATGATAGGTTTGTCAAAGCGAGAGAAGAAGAAATGGGTTAACGGAGGTAGTAAGAGGAAAGGTGGGGCTCGGATGAGGGGTGAGTATAAGAGAAAAATGAAAATGAAAGTGAAAGTTAGGTGAAGTGAGAGGAACGTGCTAGTTTTTATGTGTTATTTTATTTTATTTTATTTTAAAAAATAATGTTAGGGTTGTGCTCTGCCCATCTGTGTTCATTATTGACAGCATAGGGGCATCGATTAATAAGGGTTGGGTGGGGTAAGAGGGTGGATAGGTAGGTAGGTAGGTAGGTAGGTAGGTAGGTAGGTAGGTAGGTAGAGAAGAGTTGTGGATAGAAACGTGGTAGTGATTAGGTTAGAAATAGAGGAAGGAAGAGCGTAGTGAGAGGAGAGGGAGAGAAAGGAGAGGAGAGGGAAGAGTAAAAGGGAACATGTCTATGAAGGAAAGAAACAGAACAAAGAAGAGAAAGAGTGAGAGAGAGAGAGACGGAGAAGGAGACAGAGACGGAGAATATTTATCTTTATGAAAGAAGATGGAAGAATAAAGAAGAGAGTGAGAAAGAAAGGGAAGACTGAGAAAGAAGGGGGAATTGCGAAGAGGAAGAAAGACGAGGTAGATGGGGTGTGAGGAGACGGTGATAGATAGATAGATATATATATATATATATATATATATATATATATATATATATA
>NC_068998.1:52586470-52590242 GCF_001194135.2 Octopus bimaculoides
AGAGAGAGAGAGAGAGAGAGAGAGAGAGAGAGAGAGAGATAGATAGATAGATAGATAGATAGATAGATAGATAGATAGATAGATAGATAGATAGATAGATAGATAGATATCGCTGCTAAGGTTTCATCCAGCTGACCTGACTGATGGATAGGCATAATCCATAGAGCGCTGGACAAAATTCTTGGACATGTTTTGTTACGAAGTTTTGCTCTCTGTGTTCAAACCTAACTGACGTCTACTTTCTCTTTTATAATTTATCCAGATTCAGTATAAAAACGAAAACCATTCAGGTACTGGGAACGACATCAACGACTGTACTCGTCATTTTAATTCCTGGTTAGCAACAAAAGCAGCATTAGTACAGAATAGCATGTATCTAACTTAGTGTGGATATACAATCGAAAGTCGCAAAATTGCAGTATTCATCCGAAGAGTTCCGTATAGAGGTAAAGTGTTAAAAAGCACAGAAGTGTAATAGCAACAGATGAAAAGACTCCATCAGCGATGGCGGAATTGCTAAACCATGATTTCTGTGTCTTCTGAAAGTATCCAGAATCATCCTCATCTTTAGACAAATTTCACTTCCATTAATATAAGGAAAAAAAAAACTCCGAAAACAAAAGCAAAAGCTAAACAGTGAATAAGGAATCACTGGTGTTGCTAATAGGGAGTGGGCTTCGTATAAATTCGTTACTGACGACAGAGGCAGTCTTGGTTCAGAATAGTATTCTGTATATGTTACTGAATGTGGATATATTGTAGAAAGTTACAATACTGCGGTGTTCGTCGAGAGAAAACATCTCCTACAGACGCGTAGAGCTAGAAAGCAGACACGTGTATCAGAAGCAGACGGAAAGTGTCCAAATGACACTCCGTCGGTTGCGACGATGAGGGTTCCGATCAACTGGATAGTTAAGAAGAAAGAAAGAAGAAAAGAAGGGAGGAAAGAGAGAACGGGAGGAAGAATGGAGGTAATAGAGAAGGGAGAAAAGAAAGAGGGAAAGGAAGAAAGAGAGAAACAATGAAAGAAAGAAAGAACAACGAAAGAACGAAGAAGTGAGAGAAAGAAAATAAGAAAAAAGAATGAAAGAAAAGAAGGAAAAGAAGAGGGAAATAAAGTGAGAAAAAGAGAGAGAGAGAAAGAGAGAGAGAGAGGAAAGAGAAAAGAAAGTAAGGAAGAAAGAACGAAATGGAGCGTTGAGTCTAACTCCATAAATCTCGTCATATATTCCGCATTAGCAGCGTTATTCACAACAACAACAGCAACAACAACAACAACAGCAACAGCAACAACAACAACAACAACAACAACAACAACAGCAACAACAACAACAACAACAACAACAACAGCAACAACAACAATAACAACAATGGCCGTAAGAACGAAACAAGCGGCTGATAAACCTAAACGTTTGTGGCTATGCTTGTCTGAGTGTGTGTGTACGTATGTGTGTGTACATGTATTTATGTGTGTATGTTCGTACGTACGTGTGTGTGTGTGTGTGTGTATGTGTGTGTGTGTGTGTGTGTGTGTATGTGTGTGTGTGTGTGTGTGTTATTTGCTGCAGTTTGATGTCGCGTTCAAACAGATACGAAGATAATTTAAGTTCTAATACAAAGCAGAACATACGCAACAACGGAAACAAATTCTAAAGATAAAAACGGCCATTTATTGCGCTCCCTATTTTGGTAAATATATTAAATGATCTCTTCATTAGCAGAAACAGTGAATAAAAATGAAAAAGATAAAAACATTTTGTACGATATCATTTATCTCATTTGTATCTCCGTTAAAACGAGGTAATAGATATCGTCCATTAGCAAAGCACAAAGTTGTCGATACATGTGTATGTGTGTATGTATTATGTGGTGTTGTTTGTATGCATTTGTTTGTGTGTCTGTTGGTTCGTGTGTGTGTGTGTGTGTGTGTGTGTGTGCATTTGTATATGTTATCAGTCTGACCGAAGGGGAGATAATTCAATTGTCTCAATGAACGTCATCTAAATGAGTTCACGGAAACATTTTTGGATGGTTGCACACACAATTCTAGTATACATATATACTAATATATAATATATAATATGTACATACATACATGTACATATATGTATATGTGTGTGTGTGTGTGTGCGTATATATATATATATATATATATATATATATATATTTGTAAATTTTTCCCAGCAAAACTTGTAGGCCAGAACTACGCAATCCTCTCAATAGACAAGGGAGTGCTGCAAAGTTCCTGGTTTTGGGTAAAAGACAATACAAGAGGACCAGATAATTATGATTCATTCAACAAATTCCCCTCTCAGGTGCATACACTTATTCCAGCGGTCTTTCAGTTATTCTAAGTCCTGTAAAAGAAATCGGAAGTTTGGGCTTCCAACCGGGTCTTCCGCGAAGCTCTTAATGCCCAAAACTTCTCATCACCCCTCGTACAATACAGTTGTGTATTTCTTTCGAATTCTGGCAGCCAATATACTTGTTATTATTTTTTCATCTGTCGTTAGATCGTTGGGGTGATCTTGAGAAGTAAATTGCAGATAAATAACTAGATAAACACAAAATTTTGTACATAAATAAATAAACTGCACTAAAGCAGTATGACTACCAGGTGGGAAGGAATCTTTTTCTGCACTACAGAGGAATTTGGATGTGTGTGTATTGAAATTTATATGTACAAATTCTATCCAAACGGAAAATATTTTTAGAAATCGGAAAATATGCAAGAAATGGAAAGTGAACAGAAACAGATGCACTAAGTTGGCAACCATCGTCTTTTGGTATCGCATTGTGTGGCGACCCGTGACCGATCTATTATTCCTCTCTGATCTCGTTCCCGTGACGAACTTATTTGTTATGAGCCTGGAATGGTTTTGTGATGTTTGCTTTTGTTGCTATTATTGATGGTATACATGCAATGCACGCACGTACACGCACACACACATATGTATATGTATATACATGTGTGTGCGTGTATGTGTGTATGTATGTATATATGCATATATACATATATATATATATATATATACATACATATATGTACATGTATGTATGTATATATATATAGAATTACATATATATATGAATATATATAAGTATTTTTGTGTGTGTTTAAGATCTTCATCCTTTACCATTTAAATAGCTACAACACAGATATAACACAGCACCAACTTTAACCACCACCAACACCAACACCAGCCGCACCTTCGCTCCCCGCCGTAACCGCTTCGGCGCTGTTAACGATTTGGCGTTATCTCTCACCTTATATACCACCGATATTAATTACACAGCTTCTGCTGTACATCTTCCTCCCCTCCTCCATCACCACCACCACCACCACTTCCACCGTTGCCGCCGCCACCACCACCACCCCTGTCGCCGCCGTACTACTCAATTAACTTCTTTAAACACTTCCCGACCCTCCACCAGTATGGCCATCACGATGAAGACCCGATTATTGCATTAACAATCTCTTCAGCCAAAACCAGATGACCGCTGGTCACCATCACCGTCACCATCAACATCAACATCAACAGCACCAACATCAACATATTACTATCACCGCTACCACCACCACCAACAACAACACCATCCCCACCGTCATCATCACTACGATACCTAACATCGCCAGCACCACCGCCATCGTAACCTTCATCACGGCCACCATTCAACGCCACGACCACCAACGCCTGCGCCACTGCACCGCTGCGTCACCACCGACAACCACCGACACCAGCACAACCACCACCACCACCACCACCACCAC
>NC_068998.1:52590686-52591371 GCF_001194135.2 Octopus bimaculoides
TTAATCAGTCATAACAAGCCACGACTCGAGTCACACTGCATTCAAGTCAGCGATCCCGTCGCCACCACCGCCACCGCCATCTAAGATCACCATCATCATCATCATCATCATCATCATCATCATCATCATCATCATCATCACCATCATCATCATCATCATCATCACCATCATCATCAACAACATCACCATCATCATCAACAACATCACTAGGCCACAAATGCTTTCGCAACCACCACCACTACCACCATCATCCCCACCACCATCATCATCGTCGTCGTCATCGTTGTATTCATTATTATTATCGTCATCATCACCACCATTATCATCTCCCCAGTCATCATCATCATCATCATCATCATCTTCATCATCACCATCATCGATATCGTCATCGTCTTCATCATCCCTTTATCATACGACCCCTCCCCCATCATCGACAGGATTCTGTATATTCCAATGGCCGACTCCTTACTAACTACGCTAACCCCTAACCCCTAACCCTTACCTTATTGCAGATCCCTATCTCTAGAACATTCTCCAGTCATTGCAGTCTCTTCGCCAACGATGTAACCACAACCAGCTTTTACCACCAGCAGAAATACGACGGATGCTTTTACCGCCGCCAACGCCACCGCCGCTGCAGTCACCGCCCTCACGTCGCCACCACCACCACCACCACCACCACCAC
>NC_068998.1:52591917-52592272 GCF_001194135.2 Octopus bimaculoides
ATATATATATATATATATATATATATATAACTATATATGTACATATGTATGTATGTAAGTATGTATGTACACACACGCATACACATATATACACACATACATATATGTATGTACGCATGTATATAGAGTATGTTCAAAAAGGGAGAGAGAGGGATTGGGAGGAGGGACCAAGTTACAGACACAGAAAAAGAGATTTAAGTAGATAGAACCATGCCATCATCATCATCATCATCATCATCATCATCATCATCATCATCATCATCATCATCATCGTCATCATCACCATCGTTTCCTCCTCTTTTTCTCTTCATGTGCGGTCATGAATTTTATGGAAAATAAAATAGCAATTAAGTAG
>NC_068998.1:52593142-52595410 GCF_001194135.2 Octopus bimaculoides
ATATATATATATATATATATATATATATATATATATATATATATATAGGTATAGATATAGAGATGTGCATTGGGCGGTATATATGTGTATGTAGATAAATGCGTGCGGGCGTATATGTGTGTGTATGTGTATGCATATATGTGTGTGTATGTGTATGTATGTAAGTATGAACGTATGCATATATATATATATGTTTATACATACCACTTCATGTACTTAATAATAGCAGCCACTCAGATCTTACATACAGACCAATTCCAATGTGCGCAGGGTATCATGAAAGCCATAGGGGTGTGGGTGGCGTGTATCGGCTAATCGAACAGAGATCTGTGTCACGTGACTATTATTCTATACCAGCCAGCGAATGAACAACACGTGACGTACTAACCGACCACAAATCGGTTAGTTAGTATTAACATGTCCAAACAAATTTAATAAGGCGGTGAGCTGGCTGAATCGCTAAGGCGTTGGACGAAATGTCGATCGGTATTTCTTCCGACTTTTTAGTTCCTGAGATCAATCCACGCCAGGGTCAACTTCGACTTTCAGTCCTCCGGGGTCGGTGAAATAAGTACCAGTCATGTACTGAGATCGATATAATTGAGTTCCTCTTCCTCAAAAATTCCAGGACTTCTGCTAATATTAGAAACGATTCCGCTAAGGTCGATTTTGCTTGTCGTTCTTTCAGGGTCGATAAATTAAGTACTAGTGAAACACTAGTATAAAAGTATAAAAAATAAACCCCAAGCAAAGACGATATTCTGATGGGAATTTGAACTCGAAACACAAGACATACATTCACGCGCGCGTTTATATACACACATATATAAAATATACATACTGGTCCTACATGTAAATAGAGAGAAAATAAAGACGGATAATTTTCAGACGGGTAATATTCAAGTATAAATATATAGATATTTATATATTAGCTGAGCAATCTTACACAGAATACAAGGACACAGAAAATTAAAGGGAAGACGGTGTGGTGTACAAGTCCGATAACTGTTTTTGGGGGGTTCAGACTTACTTGATAATATTGGCATATGTTGTCCCCAAAAATATGCAACCGATAATGGAAACATAAATATTGGGTAGTCCGGCCTCCGTCTTCAGGATGGAGAGATAACAATCTAACATTTCAACTCATAATGCAGGAAGTTTTTAAATGTACCCTGCCATTATATTTCCCTGCGTTATGATTTGGGTGCAGCAGAAAAACCTTCTATATTTTATACAGCTATTAGCGTGGCACTAATGAAGCTAGGTTAATGATAACGGAGTCTTCATGTAGCGAATGGTTTACCATATTGATCAGAATCATTATCAGCGATTTGAACGTTTATCAAAAATGGTAAATGGGTGGTAGTTTTACCGCACCTTGTATTTTTTAAAGTGGTAGTCACGGTGGGAATCTCTTTTATGATAAGTTTGCTGATCAGAGTTGCGTTAGGATACAACAACAATAACAACTTCTAAAATAACAATAGCAACAATAATAATCAGATAATGTGCAAACGATTAAAATGACCATGGAAGGTTGAACAGCTAAATCGATTCCGTCGGGATTTGAACTGGAATCATAAAATGAGGGGTCGAAAACGAAATAAGTAAAGCATTTAATTCTATACTCTGCCGTTTTCTGTCAAACCCGCCGCCTTAATATATAAATAGATAAATAAATAAAACGAAAGGCAGTGAGAATATAAAAGAAATGGATGAAGACGACGACAAGAAGACAAACAACAATAAGAATATAATATAAAAAAAAGTTATGATGACAATAACATCAACAACAATGAAGTCACGTGCAAACGTTTCTGGACAATTGGTTCAGTGAAGTAATTTGTTTATTAAATAACAGTAATGAGGGAACTTGAGAGAAAATGAGGCGAGAGGGAAGACATTTGCAGCAATTAAATTGGTAAACATGAGTTATGAAGGGGGTGGGAGGGAATGAGAGAGAAAAGAGGCAGTGAGAGGTGGTGTACAAAAGGAGCGGGTGAGATAAGGGAAGGACGTGTTAAAGGAGGATGATGAAGGGGAGGAAGGAGAGGAGCGAGTTGAAAACATGAGAGCGGAGAGAGAGGTTGCGGACAATGGGTTACGAAAAGTGGTAGTGAGAGGAAGTGTACACTGAGAAGGGTGTGAGATAACATAAGTACATGGAAGAGAAGTAGGAAGGGGAAGAAGTTAGGGAACGCTTCGTAAAGGCAAGGAGAGAGAGAGAGATAAAGAGAGAGAGAGAGAGAGAGAGAGAGAGGGAGA
>NC_068998.1:52595420-52599146 GCF_001194135.2 Octopus bimaculoides
AGAGAGAGAACGGAGGGTGATGAATGTAAATTAATAGTGGGAGGGAGAGAAAATGAATAAAAAAGGCAGACGACAAAGTATAAAACAGACGACCAGATGTAGAAGTAAGGATGAGCTGTGATTGGTGGTGTGTGAGTAGGGCGGCTGCATATTATGTATGTGTGTGTGTTTGTGCATGTGTGTGATAGACTGTCTGTTATACATGTTTGTGTATATGTATGTGTTTTCAAGATTGCTATGTATAATCTATGTGGGTGGGTGTGTGTGGAGGGGTATTATATATTATCTGTGTACGGTGTGTGTATGGTGCGCTGTGTGCGAGGGAGTGTGTCGGTAAGAGTGTGTGCCGTCTATTATGTATATGTGTGTGGGAGGATTGTATGTGTGGTGGGGTGTTATGTACTTGTGTGTGTTTGTATGAGTATGTGAGTGATGGACTGTCAGTTGCGTGTGTGTAGGAATACTATATGTAATATATGTGTGCTTGTGTGTGTGTGTGTGTGTGTGGAAGATGAGTGAATATGTGTGTGCGTGTGTGTGTAAGTATGTGTGTGTGTGTGTGTATGTGAGAGAGAGAGAACAGAGAACCCCTCTTCTTTGTTACAAACCCTTTTATTATAACGAGGACAAAATGTCGAACCAAGATTCTTCCTTTCATTTCTTACATTTAATATAAGGTGACATATTGAAATGAAGGAAGGGGCAAAGCGCTCTAACTATTGACGCCCCTAACTTTGGGTTGTTGTTGTTGTTGTTGTTGTTGTCGTCGTCGTTCAACCCCTGGTCACTACTAAGTCCAGCAGACAGACGATCAAATGTATAATTCCAGCCGTAACCACACTGTGGTTTCAGGAAAATATTCCTTTATGGAGACCAGTCGAAAGTTAGCGAAAAGATCAGGCAAAAACGGCTGCCACTATCTGGTCACTGGAAGCTGCGCAAACGTGGACTGGAAGCTTCCAAATTAGTCTTCTGGAATCATCTTCATCGTGATGTAAGAAGAAAACGCCGTCACACTTACATCGATAACTTGATCGCAGACATTGGCCTGGAAGGTACGCAAGACCTTGAAACACTGAGGTTGGACGGAGAAGTGCAGCCATAATAATAAAAGAGGAAGATGCAGGGCTGTAGATCATAAATATGGTGGTAGCCTTGAGAGAGAAGTTTCTGCAAATTCTTACTTAACAACCAGCACCGATGATTTGTTTATAGTGATTAAAATATGTGTGCCATGCATTAACTCATTTGCCCTTCAGGTGCACAAGTGTCACCCGTCAGATGTCGATGTGATTGCAGAGGAACGTGAAAGGAAGTATTTTGTTCAAGAACACAATTCACTGCTCAAGAATCGAAACCACGATCTCGTGATCGTGAGTGTAACATTCTAACCACTAGTCCATTTGCCTTCGTGTGTGTGCGTGTGTGTGTGTGTGTGTGTGTGTGTGTGTGTGTGTGTGTGTGTGTGTGTGTGTGTGTGTGTGTGTGTGTGTGTGTGTGTGTGTAGCCGCACTTCACATGGAATATTTTTTTTAAACGCTTCAAATGCAAAAAAAAAGCAAAAGAAAATTCGCAAAAAATGGAGGGAGATCTATTACTGAACATAGCTTCATTAATCATATTAATGATTCATTAATCATATTTGTGTATAACAACGAATAAACAATATTTTCATGACAATCAATCATCAGCATATAGATTGTCTAAGTCCTTAACTTACATGTTCTAAAATCCAGCGTGTAACGATATCTTTTGCGGAACACAGTGTAAAATCTGCTCTTCTCATATTTATGTTAGAAAAGTATCATGAAGGATGCTTTACGACAGAAAAGTGCTCTTGTCATGCGTTCGTCTGCTTGATTAGCGAGTTCACAGATTAGTCTGAAAGGCAATGAGCTGCTAGATTCATTTGGACGTTCAACAAAATGCTTAACAGCATTTCTTTCTGCTCTCTACGCCGTGATTTCAAATTCCACTGAGGTCAATCGTCCTTTTCATCATTCCAGGGATCGATAAGATAAAGTATCTGTTGAGCACTAGGGTCCTTGAAATCGACTAACCATTTCCTTTTGCAAGTACTTGCCTTGTCCCAAAACGTGACGACACAATTTTTTTTTCAGAAGAAGAAAGAGTTGATGTGTTGTGAGACCACAATTTTATGTTCATGTTTCTTACTATCTGATAAAGGTTAATGGTCCGAAACGTCTGCTTTTTCTTTTTTACATTTCACTGTAATTAAAATCACAGAATTCTTCTACGACCGCCCCTTGCGGCAAGTTATTGCAGACCATCTTCAGCGTCATTGACTTCCGGACATTATCACGCATGCTCAGTGACGGCATGGAGCTGAACATCAACAGCAACAACAATTTGGTCTTATGTTACTTTATATTAAACAAGATAAAGAAGCTGATAATATCCTTAATGAAATGGAGCCAGAAATTTTTGTTAATTAAAATTACTAATTATTATATAGCAAACGTAATTATTTAACAAGCTCATTTCAATCAAAGAAAACAAGAGACGTAACCGAGAATTTAAACTATAAACGCTATGGCGGTGCCGTGGGCTTTTCATAAATGGTTATTATTAAACGTACATTATGGCAAGGGGCCAAGTAGGTAAATAGGGAAACAGATAAATACTGTGCAGGTAAAGTACTGAGGAAAGGTAGTGGATCACCTGTATTGAGGGTTCCTCCATGCTTAGAGAAATATATGTTGTTGTTTAGACCCTGGTGAGCGCTGATTGAGAAGTTCTAGGAATGGCACCTTAAACCATGATAATCCCTTCTATACATATCTTGCCGAAGGTGCCACGCAGTGAGACTGAACCCAAAGTAATATAGTTGGGAAGCAAACATCTTACCACAGAGCCACTCGGGAAAATATTGTATCGGGAAAAATTGCCTCTATACCTTTCCAGTTATGGTAAGAACGGTAATAACAATAAAGCTATATTTTGTTAATGAAGTCTAAAAGATGGAAATATGTCCAAAGTTATCGCCGTATTTACAAGAATTCTTCACTCCATTTTACATTTTGCTTAATTTTAAGTAGTTTAAATTTCTATATTGTCCCCTTGTCTATTCGCGATGAGACCCATCCTTAACAACACTTTAGACTTTGGTTAAATTTCGGGATCGTCTCCCGTGTTCGCTAAGGATCCGTGTTTGCTCATTCTTTGCTGCATTCAGGTTTTTGGTTAATTTCAATTAATTTTTAGAAAGTTAAATTCCGTGTTTGTCTCGCTTGTCTTTCTTCACCAGAATTAGTAATTCAGATAATACTATTTTCTTATCATTCAGGATGTTGTTTGATTTAATTAACAATAAATACCCTGTCAGCATAGAAAGAGGCAATGCTCACGGATAGTATTGCCCTGAAATCGTGGGTCTGCTCGGTCAGGGATGACAAGGAAATTAACTACAACGAAAATAATCAGGACCTTCGAAAATACATTCTCACCACGACCACAACTACTACCACGACGACAACGACGACGACCACCACCACCACCACTTTTGCTCGCATTCCCTCCCCACTTCTCTTTCTCTCTCACTCTCTCGCACTAACATTCTTTCTTTATCTCTTTTTTTCTGGTTTATTGTCTATCACTGTTGTATGATCTCTTTGACTGTTTCTCTCTCTGTCTCTCTCCCTCTCTGTCTCTCTCCCTCTCTGTCTCTCTCCCTCTCTCCCTCTCTGTCTCTCTCCCTCCCTGTCT
>NC_068998.1:52599207-52599759 GCF_001194135.2 Octopus bimaculoides
CTGTCTCTCTCCCTCTCTCCCTCTCTCTCTCTCTGTCTTTCTTCTTAAATAGCTATTTATCTGTTTAACGACCTTAATTATCTTTCTCCTACACATACATACTATTTCTTACTATTTCTCTCTCTCTCTCTCTCTCTCTCTCTCTCTCTCTCTCAGACATACATGCACACACACACACACTCTCTCTCTCTCCGCATCTCTCTGTATTCTCCTCTCTCTCTCTCTCTCTCTGTCTCCCACTTCTCACTCTTCCTCCTTACCACAATTCATCCCCCCACCCGCGCCCCTTCACCAGCAGCCTGGTCAAACCGATCAAATCAAAACCAATATAAATCTAATAAAATAAAATAAAATAAAATAAAATAAGACCCAACAAACACACAAACAACAATAGCAACAACACCTACAACTAGAACAACACAAACCACTGCATAACATAACCAGCCGCCGTCCCTCACACCGCAGCTCGTTCTTCGGTAACCTCCGCTTCACCGTTTCACCCTCTTTCTTTCTTTATTTCTGGCCTGCCACCCTACCGTCCGCCCCCCCCCC
>NC_068998.1:52601217-52602587 GCF_001194135.2 Octopus bimaculoides
AGCTTGTTGGATGATAGGAGAGAAGGATAAATGCATAAACACATGGATAGATGTGTGTCTCGTGGGGTGGATGATGAAGTGCGTACGCGCATGCGTGCCTGTGTGTGCGTGCGTGTGCGCGTGCGCGCGTGGATATCTATCTATCTATCTATCTCATGTATACGTGTGTGTGTGTGTGTGTGTGTGTGAGTACATTAATGTTTGTTTTTATAACGAATTATATATACATATGCACACATATATGTATAGAAAGATAGTCATATATGTACGTATTTATATATATATATATATAAGTAATGTTCGTAACCACTTCAACGAACTCTCGAACGGACTCTCCTGCGATTTTTAAATCTCTCTCTTTTGAAACAAGTGCATTGAAGTCAGCAAATTCTGTTCTGAATTTAAGAAATGTCTTTCCTGAAGATGTCCAAAACATCTGGAATGCACCTTGTATTAATTTAAGTTACAGCTGTATCACAATATAACAAAAATACAGAGTTAAAAAGAAAGAAACTCCATATTATCGTTGAAGCTGATCGAAGTAACGACTAAATCCTTCAAATCACATCCTGTCGTCTTGGATAATGTAGAACCGTTTTGAGGTAGACACGAAGAAAGGAAAGACATGGGTAGAATACACTTGATTCTGTTTGATCAAAGCTGGTCTGGAGAAAATAACAAAAGTAAATTATAGCCCGAGGCTATGGTAAAAGACACTTGCCCAAGTTGCCACGCAGTGGGACTGAACGGGGAACCATGTGGTTGATAAGCAAGCTTCTTACCACACAGCCACTCCTGCGCTTATAAAATTTATGCAAAATATGTTATACTTCTGAGTGAAGTACTTTCAGATGCAGCTGGTGTAGGAACCTCTAAATGCTCGACAGATCTATCAGAAATAGTAGCTAACCGTCCCTTAAATCATAAGCTTCATTCTCGGATATCGACGACATGTAGAATTAAAATAGTCCTAGATATACTTTCTGGGAAAAGACGAAATGGTCACGGCTGGAAAACTTTTCATCAAAGGCCAACTTCACCAGAACTGTGTTAGGTTAAGCTACAATAACCACAACAATTTCATATGGAAACGGTCTGCCTGGAGCCAAACCACGTGACTATTAACTGCCGAGAAATGGAATGCATTATGGAGTGTAATCGATAGCGTTTGACCTGACACGTGATACAGATCGATTACTGTTATTTTCAATCGTTGTTTTATGTGTTTATAAAGGCAATTAATGGTTAAGTCTGCTTATTATAATCGTTAATTTATAATTTATGCATGTCTGACTGCGTATGCATTTGTATTTTCTGTGTGTGTGTGTGTGTGTGTGTGTGTGTGTGTGTGTGTGTGTGTGTGTGTGTGT
>NC_068998.1:52602597-52607184 GCF_001194135.2 Octopus bimaculoides
TGTATGTGTGGACGTTGTTTGATGCAGTAATCTGTCCGAGCGGTTAAAAAGCTTGTTTCGTAATCATGAAACCTCGGGTTCAATCCTGCAGTGTGGTATCTTAGGCAAGAGTCTTTTATCGCAACCTCGTATCGACGCAAGCCTTGTGGATGATAATCGATACAATGGAAACTATATGGAAGCCTGTCAGTTGGGTAATACTGTTAAGAGGTAGAAGTGGCTTTAAAATAAAGTACTAATTATGCATTGAGGGTTGATCGATCAACTTCCTTCCTCCCCTTAGTATATATCAGTCAATCATGTTTATCTGTCGATCAATCATTCATGTTGTCCAAATACCAGACTTAAAGAAAGAAATTGTACTGGGGGTGGTGGTGAGATTCGTTCAATTAAACGCTACAGAGCCGTGTTGTAGCATGGCCGCTTTCCTACGACTAAAACGTGAAAGAGGAAAATGAATAAAGAACAAAAGACAGAGAAAAAGTGAAATGAAAAGAGAGAGAGGGAGAGAGAGAGAAAGAGAGAGGGGAAGAGAGAGAGGAAGAGAGAGGGGAAGATAGACTGAGGAAGAGGATGAGAGAGAGGGAGAGAGAGGAAGATAGATTGAGAGGGAGGAAGAGAGAGATAGAGGGAGAGGAAGAGAGAGGGAGAGGGAGAGGAAGAGAGAGAGGGAGAGGAAGAGAGAGAAAAAGTGAGAGGGGAAGAGAGTGAGAGAGAGGAAGAGAGAGAATGAGAGAGACGAAGAAAGAGAGAAGAGAGAGGGAGGGAGAGAGAGAAGCGAGAGACAAGAAGAGAGAGAGGAAGAGAGTGAGAGAAGGTGGAAGAGAGAGAGAGAAGAAGAGAAAGAGAGGAAAAGAGAGAGAGAGAATGATTCAGTGAGAAAAGAAGAAGAGGAGAAGAGAAACAAGAACATTGTACGAGGATAGCAATGGCTAAAAAAAAAAACTACAAAAAGAAGACAGCAAAATAAAGAAAACAAAGCGATAACATAAAAGCTAAAACAATCGAGAAGAGAATGGTTATTTGTGTGTCTGTAAATAATTAGGAACAGGGGTCCATTTATCTTGACTAAGGACGGAAGGATCATTTTAATTTCAGGAGTCTAATCACCCACCTTAAAAGCTGTTTGGAGATAGGGAAATATTCCTAAAGGATTGGAAATAATGAGGAGGAAAAGCTATAAATTAATTAAGATAACATCTCTACAACAACATCAATAATGGTAATAATGATGATGATGATAATAATAACTCTAGCCGTAGATGTGCGGGAGTAGGACGGTGCCTTGGGCCGACATGTTTGTTTTATGAATACTAAAGTGGGTAATAAAAACAAGCGAAAGGTGGCCATATATATATATATATGTGTGTTTGTGTGTGTGCGTATATATGTATACATATATATGTACATGCGTGCGTATACATTTATATACAAATAATATATTGTATGCGTATAAGTGTGTGCGTGTGTGTGTCCATGAATACTGGTATTTGTATGTGTACATGTATGTTTACTAATGAATCCGTGTATATACATATACATAAATGCATACATACACACGCACGCACACACACACACACACACACACACACACATATATATATATACATATATATACATATTTGTGTGTGTATATATATATATATATACATACACATACACACACACACATATACACACACCCTCACACACTGTATTGGTTGGTCTGAAAGAACTGAGTGAGACTGACCATTTTCTCTTGAACGATTGCTTATCGTCGGAATTCCAGAAGGAAGGCGTTCTGGTCTTATTCTGGTTTTAGTTGACCTTCTCAGCGAAAACACACATTTATCTGCGGTTGGCTTTTTGGCAAAATTACATTAAATTTAAAATCTGTTCATCACACACCTACAGGACACATCTAAGAAATGAAAACAAACAATATTCGGGCACGATTTTCACTCTTCATAGATATTACTATTGGACCGAATCTTTGGCGTGATCTTCACGCGTAGCTATCACATGAACTTAAAATATGGGCAAGGCTGAGAAATGGCCAAAAATAATTTTCGATACTTCATTACGTGACAATCCTCGGCCAATCAATTTGCACGTTAACCGACAGCGATCTGAACCACAGTCTCTCTAAGAAAATAGAAAAAATGGAGCATAGAACAATGGACGGAAATGCTAAAACTCGCGATACAACTCCACACCCTCAGATCTAAAACGTTTTGACAATCTTACAGAAATGAAACCGGTTGAGTTTATTAATATTACTAGAAAAATGAATCTTCTTACACACTCTCAGCATTTTCAACTTCTATTTCATTTATGATCCTACTTGTATTATATACATCTCTGTCTTCTGTCTGTCTGTCTCTCTCTCTGTGTCTCTCTATCTCTGTTTCTTACTCTGTCTCTCTCTCTGTCTCTGTCTGTCTGTTTCTGTCTGTCTGTCTCTGTCTGTCTGTCTGTCTGTCTCTCTCTCTCTCTCTCTCTCTCTCTCTCTACCGTATTATTTGATTCTCAGTCTGAAGAATATCAGATCCGAAATATCTGGCATGTTTATCCATCATGTACAATTTTGTGATTCCGGTTAGCAAATGAAACATGCGTAATGGTGTGTACTTGTATATACATGCAAAAACATTGATATACAAACAGATAGATAGATAAATGAATACAGAGATGAGATCGTTAAAGCGAGAGATGGTCAGGCAAACGCAGATAAATAGATAGATAGGTAGATAGATTGACTGATTAACTGAGTGACTGATTGATTGATAGATAGATAGATAGATAGATAGATAGATAGATAGATAGATAGATAGATAGATAGGCAGACAGTTGAATAGTCAAAGAGGAAAGAAAGAAAGAGAGAGAGAGAGAGGTGGAAAAAAGTCAGAAATAGAAAACCATTTTCTCCAATAATGGGTGCTTCTCACTTAGACAGTGGTTCAATGAGGAACCATCCGGGCAGTGGGTCAGCTGTCAAAAGTGATCAGCGACCCGACCATCTTTGTGGCGGGAAAAAAAAATTGCTTTAGTGGCGTTCGAGCGGTGAAAAGACATGGCGTCGCCGACCGCGCTCGAGTTAGGAAAGCGATAATGAAATTATTTTCAGCATTTATGGACCTTTCCAATGTGGCTACTTTTATGTCTACAATTCATTACATAATAGCGGGAAGAGGAAGAAACAGAGTGTGTCCGATGGATCAGAAAGTGGTGGGGTGGGGGGTGGAGTGAGGGGAAGATAATATTGGCGAAAGAGAGGGAGAAAAATAGGGAGAGGAAGAGGAGGAGGTAGAGGAGGAAGTTAAACATAGGGGAACGGAGAGAGGGGGTGGATGAGTGAATCAGTAAAAACGCATACACACACACACACACGCGCACACACTCTCTCTCACACACAGCCATACCTATGTATTCATGAGTATATATATGTGTGTTTATATATATATATATATATATATATATATAGTATGTGTGTAGGAATATAGATATATGTGTATATATGTATATGCCTGTATACATACTCTATCATACATGCATACATAGTTACGTACATATATATTTGTCTCTCTCTCTAAATATATGTGTGTGTGTGTGTACGAATATACATATAAATATATATATATGTATGAATGTATGTATGTATGTATGTATGTATGTATGTGTATACATACATACATATAAATATATATGTATGTATGTATGTATGTGTGTATGTGTGTGTCAGAAAAATTCAAGAGTTTTGAGATAGATGGGAGAGGGAAAAGAGAGAAATAAAGAGAGAAAGAAAGAGAGAGAGAGAGACAGTGACAGAGAGAAAGGCAGACAGGCAGACAGAAAGGAAGAATGAGATAAAGTTAACGAGAGTCTGGTTGGTTGGTTGGTTGGTTCTGATGGCGATGGTGAACTCAGCAAAAATAGAAGAGGATGGTTGTGATGGCGACGGTGGTGATATAAATATTTCTGCGCCGTTTGAACTGAAAAGTCCTGTTAAATTGTTTGGTTAATCAGATGAGCCGAAGAAGATGATAACAGCAGTAGTAGTAGGAGTAGTAGTAGTAGTAGAAGAAGTAGCGGCGGCGGTGGTGATAGTTGCGAGCAAGTGAGAAAGAGATGGTGAAATTGGTGTGTGATGATCATATCGATGAGGTTGAAGTGGCGAGGACGCGAAGGGTTCGCGTTGAGGGAGGCGCAGGAATTTCTTTTTTTGTTTTTTTACTTTCCTCCACGCACCCGTGTTGTATTGTTTAGCAGGACGAGAACAGTGAGGTGTATTGAATTGGGGGTGCTAAGTAGGGCAGGAGAGAAGGTAAGTGAAGGTAAGAGGGTCGGAGGTATTCAAGGGTTTATCTTGCGGTGCGAACCGATAGACGGCAGGGTTGTAGTTGCACTTTGCTGCTTGCTACGCTCGTCAGTTGGGTTGCGTATGTTGCGTATCTCGATGCCACGTCTCCCTCTGTCTGTCTCTCATGCTTCGCTCTTTTCTCAAGAATATATGCATACATACATACACATGCACATACATACTTCCATACATACATACATATGCGTGTGTATGCATATAAGTATATATATATATATATATATATATAT
>NC_068998.1:52608222-52609069 GCF_001194135.2 Octopus bimaculoides
ATATATATATATACATACACACGCGCACACAAACAAACAAACACACACACATACACATAAATATATACATACATGTATACATATGTATATATGTATGTATATATATATATATATATGTATATATATATATATATATATATATAATATATGTATATTTACATATATATATATATACATACACACACACTTGCACATAGACAAACACACACATGGTGCCCCACAACTACCGGCGAAATCGCTGTCTCTACCACGACAGTCATCAACTCCACCACCGCTACCACAACCTCTACCATCGTCATCATGATCATCACCACCATCATCATCATCACGGCCATCATCAACATCACCATCGTCATGGCGGACACCCAACTGCTTTGTATTTTAACTGAAGCCATCGCAACGATCGCCATTCGTATGGAAACGCCTTGCCAGTGCAAATCGCACCAAAACCATAAGCATCGTCGCCAACGCCATCAGCAACAACAACAACAATCGCAACAACGCAACAACGCAACAACAGTAACAACAATCGCAACAACATCACAATAATAACAACAACATTGACAACAATAGTGAAAGCAATAAAGTAGCAATTTTACAAAATTACCAGTCAATTGTATCGATTGCGTCAGATTATATATGGAGAGAGGTCAGCTCCAAAAGTGCGTGTGTGTACAATAGAAGCATACACACGCACACACACACACGCACACGCACACACACACGCACACACACACACGCACGCACACAGACGCACACGCACACACACACATGTTTTGGCGAATATGTTTGATTGATAAATTGGTTATTTAAAATGTCGTAAGTCGTTAATAAAGTAATGAACTTT
>NC_068998.1:52610324-52613180 GCF_001194135.2 Octopus bimaculoides
CCTCGTCTGTTGTTATTTTTTGTATATTCTCCCATATATATATACATATATACATATATATATATGTAGAAGAAATGGTTATTATTAATGTGAGAAAAAATACAACAAAAAACTGGAGACTCCAGTTGCATTGATAATTTGCATAGAGGGTAGAGAGTTGCTTTATAAATCCCAAAGTTCTATCTAATTGTAGAATATGAAAAAGGATATTGATTCCTTTGAGACACGCATTGCAACACAAGAAAACTACGGCCAAAAGATCTGTTTGTGCAGCAATAACAAGAAAGAAAAAAGAAAAATCGTTTAAAAAAAATATAAAGCAAAGAAATATTTGTTTTTTAAAAAGTATTTGAGAACAGAAATGAGCAAAGAAATCTTTGGGGTTTTTTTTGCACTCCAACCTTTGCCCTCCAGACGTTCTGTCTCCTCAGTTTGCCCTTTCTACTGCTACTATAACAGGATCTGTTCCTCAAGGACAATTACTTGCACGTCCTTCACATCAGTTCTTCTTCCTGCTTTTCTATGTTCTGTGATTTCTTTCTCAGGTGCCGCCAGAACTATTATATATTTAATTCTTGCCCCACTCCATTCAGACCCGAATGTGAATCCTTTTGCAATTCTTTCCTCGGGTTAAGTTTTTCTGTTATAAATGTTTGTTTGCAGTTGTTGGGACTGATTTTTAAGTGCATCAACAACAACAGACCTCAGAAGTTTGCTGGTATAATCCGTTCTTCCTGATCTAAGCCATTAAAAGACATGCACTGAGATAACAGCGGAAAACGTTTACTATTTCACCCCAAACATAAAAGTAACGATAATTTTTTCAATTTGGGTTCAAAGCCATCAGTTTTAGGAGCGGAAGACAGTTAATTATATTGACCCCAGTATTTAACTGATACCTATTTTATCGATCCAAAAGATGAAGGGCAAAGTCGAAGTCAGTAGCATTTGAACTCAGGATGCAAAGAACCAGAAGAAATACCGCTAGGCATTTGTTCTGGTGCCGTTAGGATTCATATGAGAGAGATATCGAAAGTTCATTGTGCCTAGCTCGAAAAATTTAATGGGATTTTAATTCATACTTCGAAGTCACTAATCACTCGTTTATTGTTAAATGCTTCTGTTCCCAATAAAGAAAGGCTTATCATTTATAACCCCTTGTCCAGTTTGTCCCCTGGTGAAGGGGAATCCGACATGTTTGTGTCTTCGCCTGATTTGTAACTCATCAAGATGGCTGCTACGTCTTCTTGTGGTTAGTGTTACCCAATGACAAGGTGATCTGTGTTACAGAACTCTGGGATCATTGATCCTTCTGCGTTCCTTTTAACAAATCCAAGGCTTCCAAATACGTAGAAGCACAGTCATAAGTCTACTGGATCAAGTTTGACCAGGGGCTAAATAATAACCTCAATAACGATATTTATGATGAACTAACGATGAGTCAAGTAAGATTTAAGATTAATTAATGCCAAAGAGAGAATGTGTTGTCATGTAGAAGGCCAATATATCATTGTAATCAGTGGAGGTAAGAACAGTGAGGGGGACGGGTGCAGCGGCGACATCACCGATACACCCCCCCCCATCACCGGCATAATTATGAAACAACACCACCACCACCACCACCACCACCAGCATCATTATCACCGTCATTATTAATTAATTAACGACGATCTTAACAATATGAACGCTACCACCACAACCAGCAATGATGAAGGCATCTGTTAATATATTGCAACAACGAAGATATACCTTTAGCCGAGCCGCCATTTTAAACTCTCGTAAAACCCTTTCACAGCTGAAGGTCTTACATCCATTCTAATTCTTCCTCTGTGTCGGTCTCTGTTTGTGTCACGCTCCCCCTCTCCCGTTGCCTTTCTTTCTTTCGAACCAATACTTATCTCACTCACTCACTCCTCTCTCTCTCTCTCTTCCTCTCTCTTTCTCCCTCTCTCTTGTTTCTTCTTGCCTTCATTTTTGGTCTCTCTTTATTTCATCTAAGTCCCCCCGCCTATCATACTGTCATTCCCTTCTATCTATCAACAGACACATGTCAATCTATCTATCTATCTATCTATCTATCTATCTATCTATCTATCTATCTATCTATCTATCTATTTCTCTCTCATATATGTAGGTTTGTGTGTTTGTGTGTGTGTGTGTATGTGTGTGTGTGTGTGTGCGTGTGCGTGTGCGTGCGAGTGTTTGTTGTTAAACATCGCTACCTACACAAGGAGAAACGAAGATTGTATTAAAAAGAACCCTGACACTAATAAACGAACAGTTTAAAAACCGCTTTCAACCAAAAGAGAATCAAAAGCAGAGACACGATTTGTAAACAGCAAATGATTTATAAACATGTAAACCTTGAAGCAGAAAAATGATCGAAAAAGCCTTCCCTATTAATATATATATACATATATACATACATACACAGACACACACACACACAGACACACACACACGCACACACACACACACACACACACACACACACACACATCACGAATCGCACCTCAATTTTCCTGTTTTTCTCTTTCTCTCTTTCACCTGCCACATGTACACTGCTCCCTCTTTTCTTTGTTTCTCTCTCTCTCTCTCCCTCCTCCTCTCTCCCTCTCCCACTCTCCACCTCCCTGCCGTCTCCTTCCTCTTTACTTTACCATTCTCCTCCGCCAATTCTGCCTCAACCCACTTACGTGACCCCCTTCCACTTCTCTCTCTCTCTCTCTCTCTCATGCATCTTTCTCTCCATTACTCTCTTCCCGTCCTCCCTCTCTCCCTCTCCCCTTACTCTCTCTATCTTCCACCCAGCACCTTTATTATTTTCAGCTTGGTCTTCCCTTCTATCCTCTCCCC
>NC_068998.1:52617209-52618573 GCF_001194135.2 Octopus bimaculoides
TATATATATATATATATATATGTGAGTGTGTGTGTGTGGAGAGAGAGAGAGAGAGAGAGAGAGAGAGAGAGAGAGAGATAGAGAGAGGGAGAGGAAGAGAGATGTGGAGATTGCACAATAAATCGAAGCAAAAATAAGATGATTACAACATAAGTTATTAAGTAAAGACAAATAACGAGATGAACGAAACAATGGAGAACAGCGACCCACCAAATCCCTGTTCACGCAATATTGACACAACAAATACACCACCACACAAACACACAGACACCCCACACACACACACACTCACCCACGCACACACACACCCACGCACGTACACGTGTTCCTGCGCACACACTTATATATACACGCGCACACAACATATACAATCACTCACTTTTTACACGCACGCAACAAAACTTGCGCAACCCCAAATTCCTGTCAGAACAACATTCACGCAAACACTAAGACACACAAATACGTCCATACTACTGGGCAATATACGTTCTGGTGAGTTTATCTTTCTGTCTCTCTCCTCTCTGCCTGTGTCCCTCTCTTTCTCTCTCGCTCTCTCTCTCTCTTCCTCTCTCTCCTTCTCTCTCTCACTCTCTCTCTCTCTCCTTCACTCTCTCTCTCTCTCTCTCTCTCTCTCTCTCTTTGTAGTCTTTCTTCCTTCAACATATAACCGTTAAACATCTCTTAATTCACACGCTGCACTCTTAAGACTACTACAACGATGGATAATGCAAACTCAGGTATACTCCCTCCCACGTTCCCCCCTCTCTCTCTTTCTCTTTCCCTCTTCCTTTCTCTCTATCAATCAATAAATCAGTCAATCAATCAATCTATCTACCCATTGATTATTCTCTCTATAGAATGATACTGATTTTGTCGAGATATTCCGATTGTTTTTGTCAGTGTTTAACAACTAACGGTGCAAGGCAATGATGTGGCTTTCACCAGGCTAGACATAGCAGCCAATATTCCATCTTATCACGTGCTAGTATCATGATAAACACTAAAAGACACATTCGATCAATGATTCTCAGCTATTTTTTGCCTATGGATTCTGCTGCAGCGTCATAAACATTCGATGTTTAAAAAAGTTCTGTTATAGGCGTAGGAGTGGCTGCGTGGTAAGGAGCTTGCTTACCAACCACATGGTTCCGGGTTCAGTCCCACTGTGTGGCACCTTGGGCAAGTGTCTTCTGCTATAGCCTCGGGCCGACCAAAGCCTTGTGAGTGGATTTTGTAGACGGAAACTGAAAGAAGCCCATCGTATATATGTGTGTGTGTTTGTGTGTCTGTGTTTGTCCCCCCAACATCACTTGACAACCGATGGTGGTGTGTTTACATCCCCGTAACTTAGCAGTTCGGCAAAA
>NC_068998.1:52619524-52620534 GCF_001194135.2 Octopus bimaculoides
ATATATATATATATATATATATATATACGTATGTATGTATGTATCTATGTATCTATGTATGTTTAAAGTAAATTAAAGTAAATTTTGAATGTATAAATATAATTCATTTCCATTTGATGTGTATAAATACGTTTTGTTTACATATGTAATTACATTTCAATCCTTAATAAATAGAAACAACAGCAATTTAAATTTTCAGAAATCGACGCAGCGCAGTATTAATGTTTTCATTACCGAACACACAATTCTTTCATTATTTCGGAAACTGATACAGCCATTACAAGAGATATTCGTGTTCTTTATCTCTGATAATTAATATAGAAACACATTTGTAAAATATTGAATTGAGATTCCTTATTATTTAAGGTGTTGTTTTTTTAATGAATCTATTTTGTTTAACTGGATTATTGTGAGTTTCTGATTTGCGAATTATACAAGGTCTCAGCAAAGAGTATCGAAACTGCTGCTATAAAAAGAACATTACTATAGATTGGGTATTTAATCCCCTTTAAGCTTTACCCAGCGTTGTTTCCATTGATGGAAGCATTCCCAGAACTTCATTTTGCGGAGAGTGAGCAGCCGCCGTGTCGCAGTCTCCCGATTTACCTTGACATCTTGAATTCCAGTTGGGGGTCTTTCATTGTGAAGACCGAGCCTGGTTTTCAGGGTCATAGCCACAGACCCACGACTCGTCTCCTGTTGTGACCGTTTTCAAAAAGCTTTCGACTTCCTTCATACATTCCAGGAGATCTTACGCAGCTGAAACCTGATCTTGTGTTCGAGACGACCACACTCTACACGCTTTATTTCCAAGCACTGCAATAAACACACACACACACACATATATATACGATGGGCTTCTTTCAGTTTCCGTTTACCAGTTCTACTCACGAGGCTTTGATCGGCTCGAAGCTATAGTAGAAGTCATTTGCCCAAGGTGCCACGCAGTGGGACTGAACCCGGAACCATGTGCTTTGTAAGCAAGCTACTTACCACACAACCACTCCTAC
>NC_068998.1:52620777-52621714 GCF_001194135.2 Octopus bimaculoides
GATTGTAGCGATGGCATGAGCATGGTTTGTATTGGTGGTGGTGTTGGCGGTGTTATTAGTGGCGGCGGTGGTGGTGGTGGTGGTGGTGGTGGTGTTAGAATCCTGATAGATGCATTGTTTCTGAAGAATTTATTAAATATGTCAAATAAATTTCAACCTCCAAAAGTGGAATCGGTCGTTTGATGTATTCGTTTTGACTTCGCAGGCAGATGTTCAGGCCGCCATTATCAGATTTTCTCTGATGGATGTGTGTTAATAGCGGCACCGCAGGAAATACATACATACGCACCCACACACGCGCGTGCGTGTGTGGGTGCATGTGTGTAGGTATGTATGACTGTATATGTGAGATATTGTATGGTGTATTAGTGCAATAGATGTTAGTGTGTTTATGTGTGTGTCTATGTGTGTATGCATATATTTCGGTGCACATATTTGGGCATATATTTTGCGTATATTCAACTATGTGCATCTATATGCAAATGTATGTGTATACATTTAGATATGCGTGTAATAAATCAGATGGTTTTCCGTCGGTTTCCACAGTGAGGATTCAGTTGTTTGATCTTGTCTCAGTTACCTGACCCTGAATTAACGCGTAAATGGCCGAGTATTACACAGACCCCACGTCCACCCATAAATTTCTAGCAGCAATATCAATGTTACATACTGTATAATGAAGCTGCACCGTTGGATTGCAGGGACTAGTTACTCGCCGGATTCTAAGTGGGCTTTGATTTGAGGAAAAAGTATTAGAACTGTTGCTATAGTAACGGAACTAAAATACAGAAAGTAAAGCCACTTGGTACAAATTGACTTTGAATTCTGTTGAGCACGAAACCTAAGTTATAACGTTCTCGCTCTCTTGAGTGTGTTGAGGAAGGCGAAAACCTTTTGAACCGTAGGTCTATGGTGGTGATAGTGGTGGTGGTGGTGG
>NC_068998.1:52622131-52622875 GCF_001194135.2 Octopus bimaculoides
AAGAAGAAGAAGAAGAAGAAGAAGAAGAAGAAGAAGAAGAAGAAGAAGAAGAAGAAGAAGAAGAAGAAGAAGAAGAAGAAGAAGAAGAAGAAGAAGAAGAAGAAGAAGAAAGGAAGGCAGGTAGGAAAATGATGATGAAATTAGCGGTGTTAAAACTGACAGAAGGTTGCAATGTGAGGGGAAGCGATAAGGCCTCAATGATTCGAGCAGACTCGGCAAAAATAGTAAATAGAATTTTGAGCTGATGATTGACATACAATGGTGACAAGCATCTAATTGAGAACGATCCATTGAACTGCCAACACTGTGTGTGTGTGTGTGTGTGTGTGTGTGTGTGTGTGTGTGTGTGTGTGTGTGTGTTGTGTGTGTGTTGATTGCGGATGTGCATATATGAATGTGCATGACTGTGTGTATATATGTATATGAATACACAAACACACACACACACACACACACACACACACATATACATGCGGATATGGATGTATATATATGTATGTATTCACGTGTATACACACACAATATGTACATACACATCTGTCTAGAACATCATATCTATGAGTATGCAGACAATTTTTATCCTTCAAATGCATGTGTGTGTGTTTATATATATACATACACACACACACACATATATATATATATATGCATGTATGTATGTATGTATGTGTGTATGTGTACATATATATATGTATGTATGTATGTATTTATGTATGCATATATATATATATATATATATATATA
>NC_068998.1:52626397-52627076 GCF_001194135.2 Octopus bimaculoides
CTCTCTCTCTCTCTCTCTCTCTCTCTCTCTCTCTCTCTCTCTCTCTCTCAGTTTATATATATATATAGCCCACTTCACTTCTCCGTTGACATACATACATACATACACACATATAGCTATATCTGTATACATATGGACGTTATACGAAGACAGAAACATGTATGCGTATG
Organism: Octopus bimaculoides; assembly: GCF_001194135.2. Lineage (NCBI taxonomy): Eukaryota > Metazoa > Mollusca > Cephalopoda > Octopoda > Octopodidae > Octopus > Octopus bimaculoides. The sequence goes on from NC_068998.1 coordinate 52,626,568, forward strand.
TGTGTCTGTATGATTTTGTTAATGTAAGATTAGCTGCTTGTTTCTTTCTCTCTTTCTCTATCACTCACACGCTCACACTATTTCTGTGTCTCTTTCTTTCTCTCTCTCTCCTCCGTTTTTGCTCTCATTCATTCCTTCTATTGGTCTTGTTTGTATCTGTATACATGTGTGTATATATTTAATTTTATATATATACATGTATGCATGTATGCGAAGTAGAGGCACATACATGGCCAAGTGGTTATAGCAGCGGACTCGCTGTCGCGAGATCGCGGGTTCGAATCTCGGACCGGGCGATGTGTGTGTTTATTACCGAAACGCCTAAGCTCCACGCGGCTCCGGCAGAAGGTAATGGCGAACTTCTGCTGACTCTTTCGCCACAACTTCTCATTCTTTCCTGCTGTGACAGACCAGCGTCCCATCCGGATGGGGAACCTATACGCCAATGAAACCGGGAAACCGGCCCTTGTGAGCTCGTGAAGGAACAAACAACATATATGCGGTGTTTG
>NC_068998.1:52627897-52628855 GCF_001194135.2 Octopus bimaculoides
GGTGTGGTGTGTGTGTGCACGTGTGTGTGTGTGTGTGTGTGTGGTGTGGTGTGTGTGTGTGGTGTGGTGTGGTGTGGTGTGTGTGGGTGTAAAACGAAATACGCGGAAACAAATGTCGAGAGCAAATGTTGGTAAAGGGCGTGGATATGGTCGTTATTGTTGTTGTTGTTGTTTCTGTTTGCTGCATCCATTAGGTTTTTAATCTTCGTTTATCTTCTTTAATCTTCTACAGTAGCGGCCATAATATAAGGGTCAGTAAGAACAAATGTATTGAAGTATTTAGTATTGAAGATTAACAATACGTTGAGACTAGATATTTAACACATATCTAGATATATCTAATATCTATCTTTCGTGGAAATTTCAAGTGAATGGAATAAATATTTCGTAAGTTATGAGGAAATAAACAAATAATATTCCAAACTGCAATGGCCAAAAGTTAAGGGTCGCTTAGAAAAACAATGAAAAATGGGACAAGAAGAAAAAAGAAACCCTTACTATTAATGTTTTGTGAGCATTCCAGCATGGCCGCAGTCAAATGACTGAAACATGTAAAAGAGTAAAAGGTACACACACACACACACACACACACTTAACTATTCGTGGGTCAAAGAGACATGCAACGTCGATTATATAGCATATGTGGTGCCCTGCTCCTTGTCCACCACCACTAGGTCCAGTCTGTTACACTCTAGCACCTGATCTGTTTGGATTGGGAAACCCCAGAGGATTTTGCTAGTCTCTATTATTATTATCATTATCATTATTATTATTATCATTATTATTATTATCATTATTATTATCATTATTATTATTATTATTATCATTATTATTATTATTATTATCATTATTATTATTATCATTATTATTATTATCATTATTATTATTATTATTATTATTATTATTATTATTATTATTATTATTATTATTATTATTATTATTATTATTATTATTATTA
>NC_068998.1:52629887-52634264 GCF_001194135.2 Octopus bimaculoides
GGGGGGGATTGAGAGAGAACCACTCCAGGATTCGGCTTCTACTCCGTTATCCAACGTCTTCCTTTATTCAAAGTTTGCTTCCAATCACATGGTTCCGGGTTCAGTCTCCCTGCCTGATACCTTATTATAGCCCTGGGCCGAATAAAGTCACTGTGAGTAGATGTGGTGATTTAGTAGATAGAAACTGACAGAAGTCCATCGTGTGTGTGTGTATATACACATATATATATATACATATATATATACGTCTATATGCCGACTTCACTGCTCCATCGACATATACATACATACAGGCATGCATACATACATAATATATATACGAAGAGAGAAATGTGTGTGTGTGTCTGTATGGTTTTGCTAATGTAAGATAAGCTACTTGTTTGCTATCGCTCTCTCTCTCTCTCTTTCTCTCTCTCTCTCTCTCTCTCTATCACACACACACACACACACACACACACACACACACACACACACACACACACTATATATATATATATATCTATGTATATGTTTGTGTGTCTGTGTTTGTCCCTACACCATCGCTTGACAACCGATGTTGGTGTGTTCACGTACCCGTAACTTAGCGGTTCGGCAAAAGAGACCGATAGTACAAGTACTAGGCTTGATAGAATAAATAACACATTTTAAAAATTAAAATGAAAAGGCACTAGGGTCCACTGCACCATTTAACGCAGTGCCCCAGATAAGAGATTTAATACCTATCTAAAACACTAGTAAGTGGTGAGTTGAACGAGATTTGGCTATTATTTCTAGCACGCTGAGCGACCATATAGTCGCCTGCATCGAGCATTAACTCATTGCGTATTACGGCTGTTGAATTCTGTATTCGTCTTCATAAGATGAAGATTAACAAACTGGATACGGAGTGCGGTAGATTAAAGGGTAGAGGTGATGCGGGGGCTGAGATTAATGTCGTTGATGAATGGTATCTTCCTTAATACAACAACATTTAGGAATTCAAACAATAACAACAACAACAACAACGACTGTAGATTATTCTGCTGCAGAAAAAAATGCCACGTGTTTGTTTTTTCTTTATTGTTGTTTTGTTTGGAGTGTATTAAAAAAACCAGGTGCGCTGTCTTTCTCGCCCATCAGCGGAAAGGCGTCTTTAATTCTGAACTGTCTCATTATTCACACACACACACACACACACACACACACACACACACAAACACACACAGACACATACGTAGCTACACACACTCGTACATACACATAAATACATACGCATGCACACCCGCAAACACGCAAACACACAGACACTCGTAGGTACACACACACACACACACACACGTGCCATGCATGCTACACACATACACACAAACACGCATATATATATATATATATATATATATATATGCGCACTCGTACACGTTTGAATCCTTGTGCATACATACATACATGCATGCATACATACAAACACACATACATACACACATACAAACGTACATACACACATACATACACTCATACATGCATACAAATTGCACGCGAGACAAAATCCTGCGCGTCATTTCGTTCGTCTTTCTGTTCAGAGTTCAAATTCCGCCGACATCGACTTTACCCGGGTGAATCCGACCGCGGGTGCAGAATCTCGGTGGTAGTAGCAAATATGTCGGAGTCAATGAAACAAGGACCACTCGAGTGCTAGGGCTCAAACAACAAGCAATCAATGAACCCTTTTATCCACCCCACCCAAAGCAAGCCTTGATCCTATATAGGCATATTCATATATGTATATATATACAAAGACTATATACATACGTGTGGGGGTCGTACATGAATGTGTGCCTGTATGTGTGTTCTTTGGGTAGAGAGATCATTTTGTGGCAGTTTCAATTGGGTTTATTCTAAGGAACATGTTGGTCAAACCTCTCTTCAGATTGTTGCCCTTGTTTTCTCTGCCATTCTTAAACGAAACCCTTGCTAGCTGGGTGATGTTTCATTAACGAGTGTGTTTCGCGGTTCCGAAACAGAGCAGCCGCCATTCTTGAATAAGATAACAAAGAATCCGAAATAAATAATTTTCCTTCTTAATCAAGAGATGCCAGAACATTTTCACAGAATCCGTGAAGAAATGCAGTGTGAAGTTTAGAAAAATAAAACGTGCAACACCTGCAGTTAATCGATGCAATCAAAAGAAAAATTTAATGACTTCAGGTTTTGATTAATTATAATTGTTTGCTACTCTTTATCAACTTCCTGCTTTTTTATTGTTGTTGTTGTTGTTGTTGTTACTTTAGTTGCTTTTTTTGTTTGTTTATGTTAGTAGTGTTGATAGTGATAGTAATGTTGTTTAATGACGTTGGTGTTGTTGTTGTCGTCGTCACTGGTGGAGGTAGGGGTGGATAGTGAGTGTGGCGGTGGTGGTGGTAACTAATGGCAACAATGTTGTTGTTGTTGTTGTTGTTGTTTGGTCTAAAGACAACACAGATTGGACAAATCAATGATGAAGGTTATGCCAACCGTGACCATCCACTCTGAAATAGAATAGTACTACGTTAAACTGGGGTTTCGGAGAGACTTCTTCACCATGTCTAGCATTTTGAGTGACTTACTAGAAGCCACCCAGCCGGCCCGTGTCCATGATGTAAGTTTTAATGAGGTTAATATTGGCTTCAAATTTTGACACAAGGCTAGTAATTTCAGTAATGAGGGGTACAAGTCGATTACATCGACCCCAGTTTTTAACTGGTACTTAATTTATCGAACCTAAAATAGATGAAAGGCAAAATCTACCTCGGCAGCATTTGAACTCAGAAGGCAGAGAACCCGGAGTGCTAATAATTCTGCCAGCTCACCGCCTTAAATATTGCTCCTGGTAATAATGGTCTTTGTAATGTAACACCATATTGTTAGTTCGAATCCTACCTTTGAATCGCGACCTAAAGTGTGCTTTGAGTTTTGGCCCCCCGTGTGATTGAGTTTGACACCCCTGTTTTAGAGGAATCATAGTTTGATAAAGTGTAAATTGTATCATGTTTGAAAAGCGAAAAGAATATGAGTTATAAGAATCAAGAAGTGAATAGTCTTCACTGATTGGCTAATTTAGCGAGGCAAACATATATTCTGCTTGTTTCAGTTCAATGACTGGAGCAAGTAAAAAATAAAAGATATCTCGCAATTTTCCTGGAGATTATTATTTCATTTTAACCAAATTCCTTGATAATAATTTTCTTTCAAGTCAATCATTTATAGAAACATCTTCTCGTTGATTGCATTCAGTTTCTGTTTAAACTGTCATTAGCTTCCGTTCTAAAAATTACTTCCTGTAGTTACCGGACTTTACTTTTCTGTCATCTCTTTATTAATTGATGGATACTATACCTGCTTCCTGTTTTGGTTTTATATTTTTGATACGAACTTCCGTCGATCAACTCCATTGTTTTATTGATACTTTTATAAATATATAAATGTATATGGTTGTTGTGCAAAGTGGTGTTGTGAAATAAACACAATGAACATACTTTTCGATTAATTCAAATATGTTTAGTATCGTTTTAACTGTAAAAAGGCCATTTTTCACGCAGAAAAATGTCTCGCTTTAAACAAATGATGTAACACGCTAAATCTCTTTCGGTGCGTTTTAGACCAACCGCAGTGAAAATGGTATTTTACAGGTGAAATATGTCCCAAATGCCCCTCAACTGATCAAAATGTTTCTATATTTCACAACACTGCTTCGCGTGTCAACCATGTTCCAACCTAGCGACCGCAGCATCTTTCGTTTTTGTAATTTTTACTAATTTTGTGTAAAGGAAGCGAAAGTTTCCAGTTTTTACAAAGTTGTCCTGGATGGTATCTGATACTGATGAGAGGATAAAATGCTCGAAATGTATATATTATTTCATAGGTGGGAGGGGCTCACTCAAACAGCTTTGATATTTTACTCCTTTTGCCTAAAGCCAAACTTTTTCTCTGGTGAAATGTGTATCATGCATGTTTGAACTGATAGTTGGGTCTATAAATGCATAGTTTTCAGATGTCGTTTACACAGGTCTGCTTCTGAGATATCCACAAAAGATACTATGTAACCGTTAAAGGCAACACAATATAAACAGAGTTTATCTTTTATCTTGGTTCTGTTATTAGACTGCTGGGGCACCGCCTTCAAGAATTTTATCCGAACGAATCGACCACGATAGTTGTTTTTTAAAGCCTGGTGCGTATTCCATCAGTCTTATTTGCCGAACCGCTTAGTAACGGGGACGTAAACATACCAAGACAAGTTGTCAAGCGGAGGTGGGGACAGACAGTTTCTTATCACACACACACACACATATATATATACAGCTATCTATCTATCTATCTGTCTATCTCTCTCTCTCTCTCTCTCTCTCTCTCTCTCTCTCT
>NC_068998.1:52634348-52637066 GCF_001194135.2 Octopus bimaculoides
AGCTGAAAGAGGCAGAAATCTGGATTTAGCAAAGCCATCACCACCACCGCCCGGCAATTTTCGCCTGCTGCTGTTGTATTTCTGTGTGTTTTAACAGTATACATCTGTAAGAGATGCTTTCTCGAAACGAACATCGCAGTTTAGAAGGCTTTCAACGACATATCTACTTTAAGTTTGATTTACAGATTGCTGATTTGAACTAGCACCGCTTCCGCCGCTAAGAACACATATTTAAATGTGTTGCTAAAAACAAAAATATTGTTATGTTTCCATTAAAGTCTATAATATTCAAAGTCGTGCATTAATAGGGATTATAATCAAAACTATGTTATCCCGAAGCACATCTCCATGTTCACATCAAATCAAATGTGTATATGTAGATGTTTTGTTTTGAATGAGATACACATAATATTTTAGATTTCCGGTGAATTCTGTTTATGAATCTTTATCGCCGATACAGCAGATTTATAATTGTTAAAGAGGACAACAAACGTTAAGACAAGGCAAATATATCAAGTCATATATACATTATTATTATTATTATTATTATTATCATTATTATTATTATTATTATTATTATAGAAAAGAATTCAAAATCTTACAGCTGTTTCTGGCATATCCCGTACTCTGGGATATCAGAAGAATTATGGATAGGAGATTCTATACATGTGTTTACTACATGTATAACCATTGTAACTCCTATCCTGTAATGAAATAAGTGTAACATGGAATCAAAAGTATACCAAATATATTTTTTCAATCGTCTGTTTTGATATCTAATAATCGAAGCCTTTATTCAATCATTTGTGGCAGATAATGTCTTCTTAAGGGGCTTAACTCGATAACAATAGCATTTTCAATTGTAAGTGGAAGACTAGAGCTTTTGGCATGAAATTTGTAGTCAGCAATATTGATCCCAAGTCTTTCTTAAATGTTCCTTTGAATGATCGATTCCGAAAGGATGAGAAACAAGAAATGTGCTTTTCTTTCTCTGCTTCGTTCTTCTGTCTTTATCCCCCCCTCTCTCTCTCCCCATCCCTCTCTCCCCCTCTCTCTCCTCTTTCTCTCTCTCTCCTCTTTCTCTCTCTCTCTCCTCTTTCTCTCTCTCTCTCTACTCTTTTTCTCTCTCTCTGTCTTTCTCTTTCTGTCTCGCTCTATATATATGTATGTATCTTTTTTTCTCTCTCTCTCTCTTTCTCTTTCTGTCTCGCTCTCTGTATATATGTATATGTAGTTTTTTGTCAAGTGACTCTTTCGATAATTGATAATTCTGCCAATCCATTGCCTTAACACGAAGACAATAAAATTCCCAACAACAACAACAAAAGCAGGAACAACGACCAACAACGACAAACAACGACAACAGCAACAACAACAACAACGAAAACAACAGCAGCTGCTCCAACGACAAAAAAGCAACCAAAACTCATTGACATTGAAACAAGGAAAGACATGAAGAATTGTTGCGAAAAATAACAGCTTTGATATAAATAAATTCTACAGTTATTGGTAAGGAGAGGAGGACAAGGAGAACAAGAGTGAAGAGGTAAGTGGGTTGCACAGAACCAAGAGTCAAAAACCAAAAAAAAAAGAAAGAAAATGAAAGAAAAAAAATTTGTCAAAAACTACCTATTAACGCTAAACTGTGATTTGCACTTAATTGGTGATTGAGTAATGTTACTAATTAATTCTTTGTTGATGTTTTCCTCTTAAATTTCTTGATTAATAGCTCACCTATGGAGATACTAAACGATATTGACAGATTTGTATATATACTTGTATGCTAGAAAAATATATTATAATATACATACGTACATGTATACATACTTACGTTCATATATGTGTATATATATGTATGTTTATATATATATGTGTACACGTCCGTTTATATATACACAGAAATACATTATATATTTGTGTGTCTATATGTATATATACATCTATTATATATATATATGTGTGTATGTGTGTGCGTATATATATATATATATATATATATATATATATATATATATATATATATGTATGTATACACACACATTATATGTGCATGTGTTTGGATACGGCTCGTATGTGTGTGTATGTATGTATGGATATGCATGCATGCATGTATGTATGTATGTATGTATGTATGTATGTTTGTATGCATGTATGTATGTAGCATTAATGTACATACACAGAGTTGCCATGCTGTATACGCAGAGAGAATATAACAAAATAAATATATTCTTTTCTACTCTAGGCACAAGGCCTGAAATTTTGGGGGAAGGGGCCAGTCAATTAGATCGACCCCAGTACGCAACTGGTACTTAGCTTATCGACCTCGAAAGGATGAAAGGCAAAGTCAACCTTGGCAGAATTCGAACTGCAGCTCTACGGATCCTGAGGTTACCGCCGAGTGGGTGTTACTGGTGTCTTCTGCGTCTGTACTCTCCAGCCATTTCCAATGTCGCATCGCTGAAGAAGGCCATGCTTACGGCATCCTCTTGAAGGGTGAAGTCGAACAAATCGACCCGAGGACTCATCCTTTGTAAACTTAGTACTTATTCTATCGGTCCCTTTTGCCGAACCGCTCGGTTACGGCGACATAGACCCATCAACATCGGTTGTCAAGCGATGGTGGGGGACTAACACTGACACACAGACACACACACACACACACACACACACAGACACACACACGCGCGCAAACACACACACACATATACGACGAGCTTC
>NC_068998.1:52637514-52638108 GCF_001194135.2 Octopus bimaculoides
ATATATATATATATATATATATACTGAGCCATTCTTTAGTTTCGCTTAGGACTACAAAAAGTCTGCAGATGAGTTTCGAACCCTGTGCAACCAATAGGTAAAATTCGCAGTAGTAAGACAATGACTCGATCAAATTTAAAATATCATTCATCTCTACCATAGCATTGAGTAATCTTTCTGAAGACAGTAAACACTAAACGTACACGCACAGGACATACACACGCGCATGCACGCGCACACATACGCACACAAATATACTCACAGGAACACTCACTTACAGACAGAAACACAGAAACATATACACGTACACACACTCACATACGCTCACACAAAATACACTCACACACATCAATATTCCACTAACTACGTGTTTGTCTCATCTAGATTTCCCAAACCATTTGCGCAACGTACCGTGCACTGCAATCGAACTCGCAGCTTATATCTGCGGAAAGAACTTCGTAATTACACTGCTGTTTCAATCAAGACAGGCACGCATACACACAACAAAAGCACACACACACAAGCACACACACATACACACACAAACATACACACAAATATATATATATATATTTATATATATATATATATATA
>NC_068998.1:52638395-52639688 GCF_001194135.2 Octopus bimaculoides
TATCTACAGTTATATGTACATATATATATATATATATATATATATATATAGATATATAGATATATAGATATATAGATAGATAGATAGATAGATAGATAGATAAATAGATAGATAGATAGATAGATAGATATACATGCGTGCATGCCTGATGTATGTATGCATGTATGTATGTATATATGTAGGTATATATGTACACGCATATAAGATGCTTTCACGCGTTCCTGCGAGAAGGGAACGGATCCTTAATTAATTTGGAATAAGTGCAAATACGATGTTTTATTGAGTAATACTATGACAATATTGTTTTATTATTGATCTTCTTGTTTCTCCTCCTCCCCCAACTCTTCCGAACCCGCCCCCCTTGTTTATCTCATTCTATGTCTATTTTTTAAACTTTGTTTTTCTTCGTGTGATTACTTGTAATTTGATGAGTTACTCACCGTCTCTACCCCCTGCGCTGCATACACACACGCACATTCATATACACACATAGAAATATACACTTATGCATGTCTATGTTTGTGCGTATACAACGTTAATAGCTTCTAACTACGATATGAGTAAATACTTTATTTGTTCAATAAGCTATTTGTCATTTGTGCATCCTGACGATTAAATCAGCCTCTACTATTTCTCAGGTATTTAGTTTTATGAACCTTTTCTACGATGGAAAGTAAAGTGAGTTTCGGCTGGAATCGAACTCAGAGCGATAAGGCATGCAATTGAATAGTACATGTCAATTTTTTCCGATGCCCTAACGATTCCACCAATGTAATAGTCTTAAATACTTATATATGCTAACATGCATCCGTACATTACGCATATATTTGCATACAAATTACAAATTCCCATCAACCAAATCCACTCACAAGGCTTTGGTCGGCCCGTGGCTATAGTAGAAGACAATTAACCATGGTGCCACGTACTGGGACTGAACCCGGAACCATGTGGTTGGTAAGCAACACACACATTATATGTATGTATATAATCCATAAACATGAACAGATGCGATATAAAAAGCTGACATCCATCTCCAAATATATTGTGCAAAGATGTCGTAAATCCACCTTTGAGAAGATTTGTGCCATTTTCGTTATTATTTACAACGTTTCGCCGATCACAACAGACTTCTCCGATCGGCACCTGACCGTTTCTATTGTCTTTAATTTCTTTGCTTTTCACTTTGTTTGTTTCATTTTTTTTCTGTTTGACATTCCTTCTCTCTCTCTTTCTTTCTTTTTTTTTTATATGTTCTCTTTCCTTTCACATTCGTCCCAGTTTTTCTTCCTCCTC
>NC_068998.1:52640534-52641323 GCF_001194135.2 Octopus bimaculoides
CAACAACACCAACAAGACCACCATTACAAACACCGCCACCACCACCACCACCACCAACAACAACAACAACAACGATAACCACCACTACCACCACCAGCACGAACGCAACCACCACCACCGCCACCATCGCCCCACCCCATCCATCCATCCAACCATCCATACCATTTTTGCAATCGTCAAAATAAAATAAAATGTCACATCAGATTTCCTTCTCTCATGACTTCAGTTGCCGAAAGGCAGTCGTCAGCGCCCCCTATACACGACATCTCAGTCTGAGACGTTCTCACAGACACGTGGCTCCTCTCGACAAATTATGATATAGAAACAGCCTTAAGTGATAACGTTGCCATAATATACATACATACATATATACATACGTATATATATATGTGTGTGTGTGTGTGTGTGTGTGTATACATATATACATACTTACATGTATGTGCATGTTGGCCTCTGTTTTTCGGATATATTTATTATTTTTCTTATTGTTTTGTACTTTAAACGTTTATTTTCAATTGTTTAGTTGTCGGCATATGTTGCGCGCGTGTGTATGTGTGTTGTATATGTACATATACATACACACACACACACATATATATATGTATGTGTGTATATGTATGACGCATAAATCCCCACATACATGCATAATACATCTATGTGTATGTGTGTGTATATACATAGAGGAAAGTGTCTATCTGTGTGTATGTGTGTTTATGGGTGTATGCATGTATATATATATATATATATATATATATATATATATATATATATATATATATATATATATAT
>NC_068998.1:52642084-52643245 GCF_001194135.2 Octopus bimaculoides
ACACACACACACACACACACACACACACACACACACACATATATATATATATATATATATATATATATATATATATATTTCTTGGCGCTATTGGAATATTTTTCACAGAATATAGAGCTAGGTATTGTTCCATACCGGATCGATGTGTGGGGACCTGGCAGAATCTTTTGCAAGTTGGCTTAAAATAAAAACTCACCATTTATTTCGGCTTTACATTTTGAGTTCAAATGCCACGGCGGTCGACAAAATAAATGCCAGTCAAATACTGGTGTTGGTGTAATCAACGTGCCCTCCTCTAAAAGATGTTTTCCTTGTTCCTAGGGCACAGTGGTTCTCAACTATTTTTCACATGTTAACCTCTTTCATCCATATTTTACTGGGATGGACCGTCATAGACATCCAATGTTCTAAAAAACCCATTAAATTTTATTAGGAATTGTATAAATACTACGAGTATTCCAGTTGATCCGATCAACGGAACAGCTTACTCGTAAAATTAACGTTCAAGTGGCTGAGCATTCCACAGACACGTGTACCCGTAACGTAGTTCTGAGGGAGGTTCAGAGTGACACAGAGTTTTGACAAGGCCAACCCTCTCAGCTGCGGATACAACTTCTTTTTGGCCAGCTGAGTGGACTGGAGCAACGTGAAACAAAATGTCTTGCCGGGAATCGAAATCATGAACTTGCGATTGCGAGCCGAATATCGTAACCACTCAGCCACTTGTGTGCATGGCTATCAAAATAGACAGCAACAGCAACAACATGCACAACAACTGGAATAACCTTTCTGTTATAGAGACAAGACCTGAAATTTTGCGGAGAGGGGGGCCAGTCGATTAGATTGACCACAATACTCAACTGGTACTTGATTTATCGACCCCGAAAGGATGAAAGGCAAAGTCGACCTTTAAGAATAATATTGAAAAGTAGTAGTAGTAGTAGTAGTAGTAGTAGTAGTGTGAACATCATTGTAGATGTCGACAAAAAGAAAGCCGATGATGATGATGATGATGATGATGATGATGATGATGATGATGATGTTGATGACGATGATGACGATGGATGACGATGGATGAGTACAAAGAAGCCGACCGCGACAACGACGATGTTAAAATTGGAGACAATTACAAAACACAAAGTGAAAAAACTGAACAAAAAT
>NC_068998.1:52643541-52644250 GCF_001194135.2 Octopus bimaculoides
TTGCAAAACGAATTAATAAACGTATATATGTATATATGTATATGTATATATTTGTATATCTATATCTATATATATGTGTGTGTGCGTGTGTTGTGTTTGTGTGTGTATACGTATCTATCTATGAATGTCTATGTTTGTATGTACGTACGTATGTATGTATGTATGTATGTATGTATGAATGTATGTATGTATGTATATGTGTATATATGTATGTCTATGTTTGTATGTATATATGTATATATGTATGTATATGTCTATGTATGTATAATTACTATAAACTGATTTGAATTGAAAGTAAAGAAATAGCAAGGCTAACACGATCGACAACAGCAACAACAACAACAAACACCCAGAAATCCACAACAAACCATTTGAGGCATTAAAGAGAAGAGATACAGTCTTGAGGTGATTGGAATTCAATTAATTTGTATCGCAATAAATTAGGTCGTGACTTTTAACTTATTTTCTCCTTCTTTCTTTTGTTCTTTCCTTCTTTTCTTATGTTTCCTTTCCTTCTTTCTTTCTTTCCTTGTTTCCCCTCCACCCGCTCCCCCTCTCTTTCTCTGACTCTCTCTCCTTTCCTCAATCACTTTTCTTGTCTCTTCTCTTCCTACATGTCTTCCCTCTCTCTCTTATATACATACATACATACATACATACATACATATATATATATATATATATATATATATATATATATATATATATA